>NC_091133.1:104518205-104673205 GCF_040183065.1 Periplaneta americana | reverse complement strand
TAATAATAATAATAATAATAATAATAATAATAATATTAATAACAATAAAAATTAAAAATGATAATAATAATAATATAATAAATCGACAACAGGGCAGTCTACCAAAAATGATATCTGACATAGAGGTGCGTATGACACAGATGTGTTATTCAATTCCTCATTGTAGAACAAATTGCACCCACTGACATCCATCGACGTTTTCTAAAGGTGTACGGAGACTATATAGTGAAATAGAGCACAATGAAGCGTGGGTATTGCGTTTCAACAATAGCGAAAATAACACTCCTGTGGATAGGCGGGGTGTTCTGGAGCCTGGAGAAATTGTCAATTCTGAACAAGAAGCTGGCTAAGCTGAAAGCCTGAATTTCCAGAGTCAGGCCAGAGAAGAAAACCTTTCGCTTCCAACACAATAATTCCAGGCACCATACCAGTTTCGCGACCACAGAGCACGTTGCAAAATTTGGCTGGACTGTCCTACCACATTCACCACATAGTCCGGATTTAGCACCTTCACACTTTAATCTCTTTGGGCTTATGAAATATGTATAACGTGGGAAACATTTTCCAGCTATAAGAAAGAGGCCTGTCTCCACTGGTTCTTATTTTTAAGAGCGCGGCATGTAGGCTATTCTTCATCGCTGGCAAAAGCATATAACGAATGGTGGCGACAATAGGAATAAATAACTGTATGTAGCTCTGTTTAACTGAGTTACTACGTGCAGTGTATCTGTTGCAGTTGCTATGAAAATAAATAAGAGGCATTGCTTTCGTAACGACTTCGTAATATACCCACTTCCTCGAATAGATTAAGAAAAACGAACAAAATGGTACCCTTTTCAAAAGAATAAACAACATCAAGAAATGTGACCTGCTTTATCTTCTGAAATTCGTAGAAAGAGTTTCGTTTCTAAAACACGTGTTTCTTTTAATTGGACATCTTCCAATAGATACAGTATAGCAATAGCAAACAGATCAGTGTCCTCAAGATATATGACAAAACTCAGTATCACATTCACATACCCTTTGACCCGAGGCTATTTGCAATCACGCAAGCAGTTCAGTCAAAGAAGACGTGTTCAGCAAGATGGAAGAATTCAGTCATTCGCAGGTAAGTGGCAGTATTACAAATATAATACACAGAAATTCAGCCAGATGTTCATTCTGATTTATGCATAAGATCCTACTTTCATAAAAGCTGATTCCTCAATATCTTCCATCTTACGTCGTTTGCTATCAGATCCGTGTACTCTTCTGAATGACCTCGTCAATCCGTCTGTTACTTTGCTCTGTGAGATTTACAGCAGAACAGCAGCACAAAATAGTCGGAACAGACTGTCTCAAAACATTTGTTATCAACACTCAACTACAATACAACAAAATGGCTGTTCAATGTCTGACCACGTTGAGAGGTGTCCAGTTGGCGTAAAAATGCCGAACAGAATCCTAATAATCGCTCTTAGTATTAAAGATGAGACCTTACGTTGGTTTATATCATACTTATTATAGATTTATTAATTTGTCCTACAAAATAATATCTGTAATATTGACAATTAATATTTGAGGACAAAAATTCGCTCCGGCGCCGGGGATCGAACCCCTGTGCATATGTCTGTACAGATTACTATGCACTTCACTGCGGAATCCCGGCCAAACAAGTCACTCAACTGAGTGCGCTCCTAATATGTTGTTTTCTAATGCCAGGCGCTTGACAATAAAGTCATTTGACCTCTTGCACTCCAATATTTTTCAAAGATATTATCATGACCAGCCACTGAAGCACAGATTTTGAGGGTTATACCGCCAGCATTCCATTGTAAGATGTTTAGTTGATTCTGTACCATTAAAGTAGTCCCCGCCCGGAGATCCGATTGGGGGACTATTTTACCTCCGGATAATTTTACCTTAATGGTACTCATTTCATATTGGAGTTAAATGGCAAGTTGTAGCCGATTTAAGTGAACACCATATTTTAATGTTTTGGTTGCTACTTCATTCACACACAACCTCCAGAATGTCTGGAGGACCACACCTGCTGTTGGTCGACACTGGACCTAACTGGGAGATCTTGTTGATCACCAGCTTTCCCTCCTTAAGCCACTGGAGGACGATTTTAGTGTCATAGCAGGTCAGCACTAGGAACAGAAAAGTAAAAACAGGAGGAAGGAAAGGGAAATGAACCCCTAGGCCTCGAATGCTCTAATGCCATCGGGGTCGAAGAAAGTAAGAGTTCAGTCAGAGGACTGGATAGGAAAGGGTAAAGAGGGAATTAGGTATTGGATAGAGGAAAATTACACCAAATTCAGTCATTAACTCATCAAGCTGACCAGTGCTAATTGATGAGTAGCCCCTCCCTTTAGTTCAGCTCGTAAAATTATGCTTACTAACAGCTGCACCACGGGAAGGTAGGGATGGGACATTGGGTATTTGTCCAGGTTGGTTCAGATACCCTTTTGCAGCCGCTCCTAATATAATGGCAGTTGACATTGGACATATACGTCAACATATATATGCCTAACTTGGAGTCAGGCCACAAAGGGAGATAGTGAAAGATGAGGATTCGGTCCGGTGCCGTGGATTGAATTCGGCGTAGCTCAGTGGTCAGAGCGCTTGGTACGTAGAATCAAGGACCCGGGTTCAATCTCCGGCGCCGGAGCGAATTTTTCTTCTCAAATATTAATTATATCATACTTATCAAATAAAAACAAATTACAAATAAATATATCAAATAGTAACAAAGTTACTCCCTCATAATTTAGGAATATTAAGAAGGGATTTCTCCATCGGTCAATTTTAGGCCTTCATTGTTTTTAGTAGATTTAACCTCAATAATATACAGTTTATCCCAGATAAACTTATTTGCAGATGTCACAAAGTGTGATTACCTCAATAAACAATACGATCTAATACAGTGTTAAATCCAATGAATGAATGACTTAGAGCAAATAAATTAGCATTTAATTTTGATAAATATTTTAATCAAATTTTGAACAAGAATAGTGCTATAATAGGTCTACTACTCGTAAATTAAATGAAATTGATCTCAAAGAATCTATATGCACAAAGTTTGTTGATTTGCAAATGGATAGTCACTTGAGCTGGAAAAACATAAATATATTATTTTGAATAAACTGTATTTTAATCAACTTCCTCCAAGTAGAGGCTGGGTACAAGACAAGCTTATCATATTTTTTTACATAAATGGTAGATACAGAATTATAATGGAAAAAAGAAAACAATGGAGAAGGAAAAGAAAGAGAAATAACGCAATTATAGATACCTAATTAAAAACGATTGTCAATTTACATTAAAGAATACTAATACCACCAATACCACTACTACCACTACTACTACCACCACCACCACTATTGCTACTACTACTACTACTACTACTACTACTACCACCACTATTGCTACTGCTACTACTACTACCACTATTGCTGCTGCTACTACTACTACCACCACTATTGCTGCTACTACTACTACTACTACTACCACTACTACTACTACTACTACTACCACCACTATTGCTGCTACTACTACTACTACTACTACTACTACTACTACTACCACCACTATTGCTACTGCTACTACTACTACTACTATCACTATTGCTACTGCTACTACTACTATCACTATTGCTACTGCTACTACTACTACTACTACTACCACTATTGCTGCTGCTGCTACTACTACTACTACTACCACTATTGCTGCTGCTGCTACTACTACTACTACCACCACTATTGCTGCTACTACTACTACTACTACTACTACTACTACTACCACTATTGCTACTACTACTACTACCACCACTATTGCTACTACTACTACTACCACCACTATTGCTACTACTACTACTACTACTACTACTACTACTACTACTACTACCACCACTATTGCTACTGCTAGTACTACTACTACTACCACTATTGCTACTGCTACTACTACTACTACTACCACTACTATTGCTGCTACTACTACTACTACTACCACTATTGCTGCTACTACTACTACTACTACCACTATTGCTGCTACTACTACTACTACTACCACTATTGCTACTACTACTACTACTACCACCACTATTGCTACTACTACTACTACTACTACTACTACCACCACTATTGCTACTGCTACTACTACTACCACTATTGCTGCTGCTACTACTACTACCACTATTGCTGCTGCTACTACTACTACTACTACCACCACTATTGCTGCTACTACTACTACTACTACTACTACCACTATTGTACTGCTACTACTACTACTACCACCACTATTGCTACTGCTGCTACTACTACTACCACTATTGCTACTGCTACTACTACTACCACTACCACTATTGCTACTACTACTACTACTACTACTACCACTATTGCTACTGCTACTACCACTATTGCTACTGCTACTACCACTACCACTACCACTATTGCTACTGCTACCACTATTGCTACTGCTACCACTACCACTATTGCTACCACCACCACCACCACCAATAATAATAATAATAATATACTAATAAAAATAATAATGTAACTTACACTAATTTTAATGCATAGAATTCAAGAAATTGAGCAAGTAAAGCGACAGGTTTGGAAGTAAATCCCGAAAAGACAAAGTATATGATTATGTCTCGTGGCAAGAATACTGTACGAAATGGAAATGTAAAAATTGGAAATTTATCTTTTGAAGAGGTGGAGAAGTTCAAATATCTTGGAGCAACAGTAACCCTATAAACGATACTCGGGAGGAAATTAAACACAGAATAAATATGGGAAATGCCTCTTATTATTCGGTTGAGACGCTTTTATCATCCAGTCTGCTGTCAAAAAATCTGAAAGTTAGAATTTATAAAACAGTTATATTACCGGTTGTTGTTTATGGTTGTGAAACTTGGACTCTCACTTTGAGAGAGGGACATAGGTTAAGGGTGTTTGAGAATAAAGTGCTTAGGAAAATATTTGGGACTAAGAGGGATGAAGTTACAGGAGAATGGATAAAGTTACACAACACAGAACTGCACGCATTGTATTCTTCACCTGACATAATTAGGAACATTAAATCCAGACGTTTGAGATGGGCAGGGCATGTAACACGTATGGGCGAATCCAGAAATCCATATAGAATGTTAGTTGGGAGGCCTGAGGGGAAAAGACCTTTGGGGAGGTCGGGACGTATATGGAAAGGTAATATTAAAATGGATTTGAGGGAAGTGGGATATGATGATAGAGACTGGATTAATCTTGCTCAGGATAGGGACCAATGGCGGACTTATGTGAAGGCGGCAATGAACCTCCGGGTTCCTTAAAAGCCAGTAAGTAAGTAAGTAAGTAAGTAAGTAAGTAAGTAAGTAAGTAAGAATTCAACAGATTGGTTAGCAATGTATACGTTCATGTCAGCTGTTAGTTACTGCACTCTATCGGCGCGCGCTCGCTTACACGTAAGATGGACAACATGACAACGTTGCTCCCCCTTCTCTGTAAGCTGTCAAGTCGGAAGTAGTTTTGGTCACACCATAGTGCACTCATTATAACCAGGTAACTAGCTTTGAAGCCGTTAGCTCTGTGTTCTCGTAGTTTATTTAGTTCCAATATAATTTTTAAATTTTGGACAAAGTCCTTCAGGCAAAAAATGCCGCCCCCTAAATTCTGCCGCCCCGGGACAACTGTCCCAGTCTGCCTATCGCTAAATATGGGTCTGGTTGTATGGAAGGTTCTCCCCATAACCCAATTCTTTCTTCCATTCTCGCTCCATTTCAAACTTGTTCCCGTATTCATGTTTGCAGGCTGTGGGCTCGCCGACGAGCCCCATGCTCCTCCTGCTACAGTTGCTGGTAGTGGGCAACCACAACTCCATGAACATGACGGAAGAATCCAGAAGGAAGATGGAGGAACTGCTGGGCAGAATTGAAGAGGAGGAACTGTCCAGGCAGCAGGCGGAATATCAGCGCCTCTTGGACCAGAACCAACGGTTACAGGACGATGTTGTGAAAATGACGGAGGCCTACAACAATCTTACGGCGCAAAATCAACGACTGCAGGAGAAGTACCACTTCGCACATAACAGGCTGGCCATAAACTACAACGTCAACCTCACAGAGCGACTGATGTGCTTCGCTGAGCAGCGCAAGACGTGTCAGGTGGGCACTATGCTGCTGCTGTTCTTATGCCGCACCCACTTCATCCTAGCTGTTCTCATATTTTCTTTCATCTACTCGTTTCTTCTTCTCTCATCTCCTACCCGTTCTACTGCCTCATCCTGTACTCGTTCCCATCTCCTACCTTTTCAACTTCCTACCCGTTCCACTTTCTCGTTTTCTATCCATTTCCCTTCCTCGTCTCCTATTCGTTCCCCTTCCTCATCTCCCACTTCATCTCCTACGCTTTCCACTTCCTCATCGTCTACCCTTTTTACTTCCTCTTCTCCTACTCTTTTCACTTCCTCGTCTCATACATTTTTCTCGTCCTTCTTTCATATCCATTTCATTTCCTCATCTCTTATGCCTTCCATTTCCTCTTTCCTACGCTTTCAATTTCTGAATAACTTTGTGGTATCTTTATTGTGTTACGATTTCTGCAATTTACCTAGCTGACTAGTTTCAAAGTGGTGTCCTTCATCTCCTAGGCTTTCCATTTCCTCTCTTCTAGCTTTTCTATTTCCTCGCGTCTACCTTTCCATTTCCTCATCTCCTATCTTTCCATTTCATCTTCTATTTTTCCATTTCATCTCCTATCTTCCCATTTCATCTTCTATCTTTCCATTTCATCTCCTATCTTTCCATTTCATCTTCTATCTTTCCATTTCATCTTCTATCTTTCCATTTCCTCTCTTCTAGCTTTTCTATTTCCTCGCGTCTACCTTTCCATTTCCTCATCTCCTATCTTTCCATTTCATCTTCTATTTTTCCATTTCATCTCCTATCTTTCCATTTCATCTTCTATCTTTCCATTTCATCTCCTACGCTTTCCATTTCATCTCCTATCTTTCCATTTTATCTCCTATCTTTCCATTTTATCTGCTACGCTTTCCATTTCCTAATTTACTATTTCCATTTCTTCAACTCCTACCTTTTCCATTTCCTCATCTCCTACGCTTTCCATTTATTCATCTCATTCCCTATTCTTTCCACTTCCTCTATCTCTACCCTTTAAGTTTCCTCATCCTCCACTCTTTCCATTTTATCATCCTCCACCCTTTCCATTTTCTCATCCACCACCATTTCCATTTCCTCATCTCCTATTCTTTCCATTCCTCATCTCCTATCCTTTCCATTTCCTCATCTCCTACACTTTCCATATCCTCATCTCCTTCCCTTTTACATTTCCTCATTCCCTACATCTCCTACCTTTCCCATCTATTCGTTTCCTACCTTTCACATTTCCTCTTCTGCCTTTCCTATTTCTTCATTTCCTACCTTTCTATCTAATCTCCTACACTTTCCATTTCCTCATCTATTATTCCCAATCTTCTACGCTTTCGAATTCAGCCTCTCGTAGTCTTCACTTTTGATCATCTCCTATACTTTCCTTTTGACGATGTTCAATTCACGTTTTTATCACTTTTTTTTCTTTTTATTCTCTCCTATACTTTTGTTCTCCTTTTTTCTTTATAAATCACTGTTTTTCTTTTCTCCATCTGCATTAATAATACCAGTAGCAAAGCAAGATTTTATTTAACGACGACTTCAACTGTTGACATCATCATCTTCATTACTATCAAACTATCATGGAATTCGGTTATATGGCCCCTTCCGGCCTCAGTCATACAGAAGTCTCTTCAGAGGACGCCCTTGATTTCTGCATTTGAGAGTTAATTGAAGAATTATGTCGCTGTTAATTCTTCATATATGTTGAATCCAGTTAGGCTAGTTCTGTATTTATTACTTTTGTGAAAATCTGTGGTGGTTCTAAACTGACGTCTTCATTACGGAGACTTCCGTTTTCCTCTCCCAGTATTCTACCACCTTTCCAATCACTCATCCATGCGTCGTCGTTGTCATAGCAATCGTCACATCATCATCATTATTGCCGTCGTCATGTTTGGTTGATCGCTGCCTTGCCACATAAGTGGGATATCTGAGATAAGTAAACGAGAATTAATAGTACTCGCATCGTAAAAAAGTGTATTAATATATGAAATTCTTTACAACGTCTAATAAGATATTTTTTTCCAGAGTAACTTGGAAGCGACCCGTCAAGAACTGACGCGAGTCACACTTGCCGCCAACGCAAAGCAAGTAAGTATAGGCCCTACAGCTAACATTATTTCCTATGTACTTCTTTCTTAGGCTGTTTTCAGCTCAAGTAACTGGTAAGATACGAAATCCCAACCACACCCGAGGTAAATTGTGATAAAATATGAGTATCACGGAAAACTCCATCCCAACAGTCTTTATCCACCATGAATTTCGCCTGAACTCGCCGGAATTTGAAATCAGGCCTCCGATTTGGAAAGACGACACTACAAAGAACACAAAATTATTTAAGAGCTTTCACACAGCTTTATTACAAGCGTCTATTGACTAAAAATGTTCACCACTACAGCATATGTATTATTGCAAGCGCAGAATACTATTTCTTTAATTCGAGTAAATCCTCACAGAAAAACTCTTAAAGTTTCACAAATCGAATACACAACCACAACACATTAAGGAGTCTCTTTAAATAAGTGTCACTCGGAATATCATTTTAGCCAAGAAGGACACTAGAAATTCACAAACCACCTCCTTAATTGCTCTTCAATGGAGAACAAATTATCAATCTATCATACAAACACGAAATCTGTAACAGTCTTGACTGGCCGAGAAAAACTACGGTGTTAATTTTTCTGCTGAATTTCGGGGATAACGTTTCTGATCGCATGCATACACCGATATTTTACACACACATATATATATATATATATATATATATATATATATATATATATGTGTGTGTGTGTAAAATATTCTTCGAAGCGACTAAAATGTTTGACAAACAGATTTCCAAATTTGTAAGAAAGGCACAACTTAATAATAAAGATAATAATAGAGATGATAATAATAATAATAATAATAATAATAATAATAATAATAATAATAATAATAATTTGCTGCACGAGCAAATGAATTGACTTGACATGTTTTCCATTTCTGCTGGAAAACACGCCAACATGTTAAAAGTGTTAAATTCAACATACTTAGTTAACATGTTAAGTCAATTGAGACTTGAAATGTCCATATACATGTTAAATTCAACATGTTATATTTAACATGTTGTTGTTAAATGTTTAATAGTGGAGACGCGCCTTAAAGCGCTGTTCAACAGTAATTTCTCTTTCAGAGTGACCTGGAGGAAGCGACCAATAGGCTGCAGCAGTTGTCCGAGCAGATCCAACAGACTCAGGTGAGAATCAATGCAAAAATGCAACGTTGTGCCGTACATATTTTCGCATACGTCTAAAAATATTCCATTATTTTTTTCAGTCATCCCTTGAAGAAGCTATTCAGACAATGCAAAGCATTTCCAAGGAGTTTCTCAGCAAAGAGGTATGTATGGTTATGTCACTAGAACATTTTAAATGGGATAAGGCCAGCACTTAGACACAGATGTTCAAACGGAATCCTTAAAGGAAATGGAAAAATTGGAGTCTTAAAATTACCTGGCGCAAATCAGAGGAATGTGAGACGAAAAACTTCGACCTCGTTGAAAAAATAAAATAAATACATAAATTAATTATTTAAAAAAAATTAATAAGTACATAAAAATAAATAAATAAGTAGATAAAAATAAAAAATAAGTAAATAAATAAATAAATAATAATTTATTAATAAGAATTAAAAAAATAAATAAATCAAAATTTAAAAAATAAATAAATAAACAAAAAAACCAAACAAAACAAAAACAAACCACAAAAAACAAAACAAAAAAACCCATAAGCCCAAAAACTCAAAACACCAAAACAAAAATAAATAATTAAATAAAAAAATAAATAATTAATTAAATGAATAAATAAATAATTAAGTAATAATAAAATAATTAAGTAAATAAGTAATAAATAAATAAGCAATAAAATAAATAAATAAGTAATAAAATAAATATATAATAATAAAAATAAATAAGTAATAAAATAAATAAATAATAAAATAAATAAATAATAAAATAAATAAATAAATAATAAAATAAATAAATATATATAAATAAATAAGTAATAAAATAAATAAATAAATAATAAAATAAATAAATAAATAATAAAATAAATAAATAATTAAATGAATGAATAAATAAATAAATGATAAATAAATATAAGTGTTTTAGACAACAAATCCCGTTAAGCAATAGATGGGATCGTGGTGAATAATCTTTAAATACATTCTGTAGAATAAATCGTCTGCTGAACGCACGTAAAAGCAGCGATTATTATCGCACATAGGACATCACTTTTTCCATCGCTTGCAATTCGATCTGTAATCGTGATTTGTGTTTTGTTTACATTGGTCATTATTAAAGTGTAAAAATAATCCTACTTGTCTGTGGTGTAATAATCATGATGAAGATCTGGAAAACATTCTTCTATACTATCAATCCATAAACCACAAAAGAAGTAAATTAAAATCATCAGTACCAGTTGCAGAAGACACAGCCCTGCAGTATATATTGACTACACCCCAACTCTGGCTACTAGCAACAGACATCTATAATGAACATCGATCAAAATACCTCTCATTTCTCGTGAAAAACAACAACCGAATAGACTACAGTGGACTTTAGTGGACTTTATGCTGTCAGCAAACAGCTGGATACATTAGGAAGATTGATTTACAAAGTGTAAAAATAATAATCCTTCCTCATTTGTTCCTGCATTGGTTCTATTGCCATTAAAGGTACAGAGATTGTGCAACATATATTTTAAGTAACTATTTTACGACGCTTTATCTATTGCGATGGTTATCTAACTGTAGAATACTTATAGCGGCAATAAAACAACCTATAGATATGTTCTGCAACCCATCATAGCTCTCATTTATTTAGGCAGTATATGTCACTTTGTCATTACTATACAGGATGTAAACGATATACACTGCCAAAAAATACTGGTGGTAGAGCATGAATAACTGAGGAAAAAGTCAAATAAAGTTTTTCTGTAACTGTCAAGTTTTCCCTAGAAAAAAATGTGTTCAGCGAGTCTAACGTTTTTAAAATGAGAATAGGCAGTGATTATTTACTTTGCGCAATACGTATGCTGAAGCGGTTGCATCTCTTTTGTGTATTAGTATGTGTTAGGCGCAAGGTCATTGGCAATGGCATTCACGTTCAGTCGAAATGTAAACAATTAGACTACTACTAATCTTAAAAACATGGTGCTTTACAAAGTAACAGTAAAATTATAAGAAATAATTAAATTTCACTAGATATTTTGTTCAGTGGACAGTCTATATATAATTTTGGTAGTTTATGTCGTTTACACCTCGGTAGTGCAACCAGATTAGAGACTGACTTCTACCAACACAGATATTATAGGCTACATTTTTCAGATTCTTATATATTGGTAACATTGCTAACGTAGTACTTACTTACTGGCTTTTAAGGAACCCGGAGGTTCATTGCCGCCCTCACATAAGCCCGCCATAGGTCCCTATCCTGAGCAAGATCAATCCAGGCTCTATCATCATATCCCACCTCCCTCAAATCCATTTTAATATTATCTTCCCACCTACTTCTCGGTCTCCCCGAAGGCCTTTTTCCCTCCGACCTCCCAACTAACACTCTATATGTATTTCTGGATTCGCCCATACGTGCTATATGCCCTGCCCATCTCAAAGGTCTGCATTTAATGTTCCTAAATATGTCAGGTGAAGAATACAATGCGTGCAGTTCTGTGTTGTGTAACTTTCTCCATTCTCTTGTAACTTCACCCCTCTTATACGCAAATATTTTCCTAAGCACCTTATTTTCAAACACCCTTAACCTATGTTTCTCTCTCAAAGTGAGAGTCCAAGTTCCACAACCATAAAGAACAACCGGTAATATAACTGTTTTATAAATTCTAACTTTCAGATTTTTTGACAGCAGGCTAGATGATAAAATCTTCTCAACCGAATAATAACAGGCATTTCCCATATTTATTATATGTTTAATTTCCTCCCGAGTATCATTTATATCTGTTACTGTTGCTCCCAGGTATTTGAATTTTTCCACCTCTTCAAAGGACAAATTTCCTACTTTTATATTTCCATTTCGTACAATATTCTCGTCACGAGACATAATCATATACTTTGTCTTTTCGGGATTTACTTCCAAACCTATCTCTTTATTTGCTTCCAGTAAAATTCCCGTATTTTCCCTAATCGTTTGTGGATTTTCTCCTAACATATTCACGTCATCCGCATACACAAGCAGCTGATATAATCCATTCAATTCCAAACCGTCTCTGTTATTCTGAACTTTCCTAATGGCATACTCTAGAGCAAAGTTAAAAAGTAAAGGTGATAGTGCATCTCCTTGCTTTAGCCCACAATGAATTGGAAACGTATCTGACAGAAACTGACCTATACGGACTCTGCTGTATGTTTCACTGAGACACATTTTAATTAATAGAACTAGTTTCTTGCGAATACCAAATTCAATAAGAATATAATATAAAACTTCTCTCTTAACCGAGTCATATGCCTTTTTGAAATCTATTGTTAACGTAGTATAATGATTAATGTATTCTTTCCATTCTTCATTTTACGATTATATCTAAAAATAAAATCTAACGAGACTCTAAGATTTCATGAACTGAAGTCTAAAATATCCAAAAATAATTATTGTCTATGTCAAGAACTAAGATATTGAGAAACAGTCACCTGGTTTTCCTCTGAAACTTCAATAAAGAAATCGAGTGACGTACTAAGTCGTTTTATTTTTTCAGGCTGACTTGAATGATATTAAGGCGAAGGTGGAAGTCTTCAAGCAGCAACCAGAAAAGGCTCTGGTGAGTACTACGAATTTTTTACTTCTGAAAAATTAGAGTTATACACAGTGAACCGTAAGTCATTAATTTCAGAGGGTTAAGCTTTGAGATATTTCGGACAGAAAAGTTTAATACAAGTCTTAAATTCGTTACTTTCGTTAATAAATTCTTATATTAGTTACTTTTCAGTTCCTTTAATTACTTTCGTCACCGGTAGGCATCTTCTGACATGACTTAGGTTCACCTGGTATGCCATTACAAGGAAATGAATCTATTAAACTAGTGGTATTCAATATTTTTTGCTAGCGTACCTCCAAAATAATTTTTTTTTTATCTTCATGTCCCCAAACACTGCACTGCCATTATAGCCTACATGAAATAACAACGAACTATGATTGATGTACGCAAAATAAAGTATTATTATTATTATTATTATTATTATTATTATTATTATTATTATTATTATTATTATTATTATTACTATTTACAAATAGCTTTTAGAGAACTCGGAGGTTCATTACCGACCTCACATAAGCCCGCCGTCGGTCCCCATCCTGAGCAAGATTAATCCAGTCTCTAGCGTCATATCCCATCTCCCTCAAATCCATTTTAATATTATTCTCCCATCTACGTTTCGGCCTCCCCAAAGAACTTTTTCTCTCAGGCCTTCAAACTAACACTCTATAAGCATTTCTGCACTCGCTCATACGTGCTACATGCCCTGCCCATCTCAAACGTCTGGATTTAATGTTCCTAATTATGTCAGGTGAAGAATACAATGTATGCAGTTCTGCGTTGTGTAACTTTCTCCATTCTCCTGAAATTTCATCCCTCTTAGCCCCAAATATTTTTCTAAACATCTTATTCTCAAACACCCTTAGCCTCTGTTCCTCTCTCAAAGTGAGAGTCCAAGTTTCACAACCATACAGAACAAAACGGTGATATAACTGTTTTATAAATTCTAACTTTCAGTTTTTTAGAGCAGACTGGATGACAAAAGCTTCTCAACCAAATAATAATAGGCAGTTCCCATATTTATTCTGCGTTTAATTTTCTCCCGAATGTCAGTTATATTTGTTAGTGTTGGTCCAAGATATTTGAATGTTTCAACTTTTTCAAAGAATAAATTTAATTTCCAATTTTTATATTTCCATTTCGTACTATGTTCTGGTCACGAGACATAATCATATACTTTGTCTTTTCGGGATTTACTTCCAAACCTATCTCTTTACTTGATTATTATTATTATTATTATTATTATTATTATTATTATTATTATTATTATTATTATATATCACTGCCACCGGGTGTATACCCAATTGTAGTGTTAATAAATAGCCTACATACATTATTACTATTACTATTATTATTATTATTATTATTATTATTATTATTATTATTATTATTATTATTATTATTATTATTATTATTATTATTACTACTACTACTACTACTACTACTACTACTACTACTACTACTACTACTACTACTACTACAGATACGGTAGTTATTGATGCAAAAATAATAGTAATGAATTATGTATCTTACTGAAGCAAGGAAAAACAAGAATTGATAATGTGAAAGTGGTAGAGGGCTGGCCTTGCATTCGGGAGGTCCGGGGTTCAACCCCAGGGGCCGGCAATCCCACTGAGGTTTTCCATGGTTTCCTCAGTTATTTCCAGGCAAATGCCGGGATTGTAAATCTTGAAAGTCCGGCCATGGACGGCGATCCTTCCCTTAATCCTTTCACATGTGTGAGTGAATGCTGTGTAATGTCTTAAATGTTTGTGTTGTATCGGAGGCGGCCCTGGCATAGAGCTGATCCCTGATCCGGGGAGGCCCTCCATGTCCTTGTGTGGTCAAAAAAGTATGTATGTGATCCATAGCTTAATTCCTCTCCCGACAGGTCGCGGCCCTGTAAGGCCCGGGTGGCGTGGGTCGTGTAATAAGAACCTAAAAGGGAGAGGTTAAACTAAGGGAAAGAAGAAGAAGATATTGTAAAAGAAAATAACTATGTAATCTGCAAGGAGATGCACTATCACGTTTACTTTTTAACTTTGCTCTAGAGTATGCCATTAGGAAAGTCCAGGATAACAGAGAGGGTTTGGAATTGAACGGGTTACATCAGCTGCTTGTCTATGCGGATGACGTGAATATGTCAGGAGAAAATCCACAAACGATTAGGGGAAACATGGGAATTTTACTGGAAGCAAGTAAAGAGATAGGTTTGGAAGTAAATCCCGAAAAGACAAAGTATGTGATTATGTCTCGTGACGAGAATATTGTACGAAACTGAAATATAAAAATTGGAAATTTATCTTTTGAAGAGATCGAGAAGTTCAAATATCTGGGAGCAACAGTAACAAATATAAATGATACTCAGGAGGATATTAAACACAGAATAAATATGGGAAATGCCTGTTATTATTCGGTTCAGAAACTTTTATCATCCAGTCTGCTTTCGAAAAATCTGAAAGTTAGAATTTATAAAACAGTTGTATTACCGGTTGTTCTGTATGGTTGTGAAACGTGGACTCTCACTTCGAGAGAGGAACAGAGATTAAGGGTGTTTGAGAATAAGGTGTTTAGGAAAATATTTGGAGCTAAGAGGGATGAAGTTACAGGAGAATGGAGACAGTTACACAACACAGAACTGCACGCATTGTATTCTTCACCTGACATAATTAGGAACGTTAAATCCAGACGTTTGAGATGGGCAGGATATGTAGCACGTATGGGCGAATCCAGAAATGCATATAGAGTGTTAATTGGGAGGCCGGAGGGGAAAAAGAGGGAGGGAGGCCGAGACGTAGATGGGAAGATAATATTAAAATGGATTTGAGGGAGGTGGGATATGATGATAGAGAATGGATTGATCTTGCTCAGGATAGGGACCAATGGCGGGCTTATGTAAGGGCGGCAATGAACCTCCGGGTTCCTTAAAAGCAAGGAAGTAGTAGTAGTAGTAGTAGTAGTAGTAGTAATCTGCAATAATAATTATCAACAGGTATAATGAAATTAATATGTCACTATTTTTACGTGCGCAGTAACTGAGATACGAACCCCTTGAGACAACTCCGCGTGCCGTAGATTGAATACCACTGTATTAAACAATCCTCAAATTTTACTTATTCTGGCCAGAAATTACCTTTGATGGCAATGTCAAAATGGAAATCAAAGAGACTGTCTTTGTGTGTCAGCAACTATTCCCGGACGCGGTGCCGCTCTGGCAGCAGCAGCTGTTCGCCGCGGCGAAGTCTGGCGACGAGAGGCAAGCGCGCTTGCTGCTGCTGCTGGGCGCCGACCCCAACGCGCGCGAGGGAGGCTACGCGAACGGCACACCGCTACACAGAGCGGCCGGCGCCGGGCAGACCGGCGTGGCGCGGGAGCTGCTGTCGACGGAAGGGACCGGCGTCGACCCTCGCGACAACTTCGGGGACACGCCGCTGCACTGGGCGGCGGAGCGGGGCCACTCGGCGACGTGCAGGCTGCTGCTGAACAGGGGCGCCGACGTGAACGCCGTGACGCACTACAGGAACACGCCGCTGCACCTGGCGGCACAGGGCGGGCACCTCGACGTGGTCAGGATTCTGATGGCGAAGGACGCCAGATTCGACGCCCTCAATCACAAACAGCTGACACCACTTCAGCTGGCACAGAACGAGGGAAGGTTCGAGGTGGTCGAATATTTCATGGGTCTGAACAACCTTATGTTTGTGGAATAAAACAGTAAAACCTCTTTAATCAGTCCCCGATAATCCGGACTTCGCTTAAGGGGAGTTGGTCATTATCGCATGCAAAATAATGGTAAAATAGCCTATCTTCTAGCAGTCATAAATATAATAGTCTACTATTTACCAGTGGTCTTTCATTTTTGTTAGCTATGTGTGTATACATATTAAGCTTTAAAATGAAAAAGAATGGTGACTGTAGAGTAAATCTCTATCCTTAAATTAATTTGTTTAATTAAGCACAATTTTTTTTATAAATTCACTACATGTCTGTGATTAGGTACACTCTATTCACTTATTATAACACATATTGAATTGAAAATTTGACCACTTACTGCTAATAGATACTAAAATATACCCTACTAAAATTATTCATATATCTGTAATATTATGGGCATAGGGCTTATAGTAATCATCACCGTCAATAAATTAAAAAATTGAAGATTAGTATAAGCCCTATGCCCATAACATTACAGATATTTTAATAATTTTAGTAGGGTATGTTTTAGTATCTGTTAGCAGTAAGTGGCCAAAATTTTAATTCAATGAGTGCTATGGTAAGTGAATAGAGTGTACCTAATCACAGGTATGTAGTGAATTTATATAAAACATATGTTTAAATTCACAAATTAATTTAAGGGTAAGATTTACACTAGATTAACTATTCTTTTTTTCATTTTAAAGTTTAATCTGTATACATATACCACTAAATGAATGAAATAGCCGTGACAAATAGTATTACATTTATGATTGCTTGAAGATAGGCTATTTTTACCATTACTTTGCATGCGATAACGTCCAATTCCCCTTAATCCGGATGATTAAAAATACAATATACTATATACTAGGTGTTCATTTCAAAGTGTGTCATTACGTCACTGTTGTTGGGTCACCAATTTGAAGCGAGTTTCAGCTTATATGTTAGGGAAGTTGCCTATTATTTAAGGCGTTCTCCAATCTGAACTTGAGAACGTGTACGGTATAACTTGAACGTCGTAGCAACAGATGGCGGTCTGTACGGTCTGTGTGCTACCATAACCTCTTTCGAACTCTGTTTTGCGCCGGCAAGTCGTACGCAGGGTATTTGTTATCATCGGTTGCGTACGGTAACATTCCACAACACAAATCAAATGCTCCGTGTCCATGTTGACCGTCGAAGTTAATGTCAACAAATACGTAAGTAATCGTCTTAACCCTCCCCCCATATCCCGACAGTACGTATTTCCAAACAGTTCAAATTCCTGCCACTACTGGCGTTACCGTACGTATCGGTACGTACTCTTCAGAATGAACCCCGTACTTGCTAGGCAACTTCTCTGCCTCTTAGGTTATACACTTCTGCGGAAGTTTAGGGAGATTGAATTCTCTAGGCTCATCGGCTACCCACATGACGGCATATAGCGAGCCATGACACATTTTGAACTGAACACCCAGTAGTAGTACATACGGGCTATTCCATATGAAATCGTACAATAAAAAACCTCGCATTTTTCTTATACCCAAATTTTTTCCCTATTTATACAAGGTGCTGAGGAAAGTGCATTTTAAAAAATATACTATCGAAAGTCAAACGGTTTTCGTATTGTTGAGCGACAAATTTAGCGTATTTTAAAAAAAACAAGCCTCTTTCAGCGCTCAGAACTCTGGAACCGTTTACTGCAGAACACTGAACGGGAGCTTATTTTGAAGCTGACATTTGGTAGGTTATGATAAGAAGTAATCCTTATTTTTATTGTATACAGATATATATATAATCTGATTTTACTTACTTTTAGGCCTTTTGCCCATTTGTAAAAATGTAAAAAAATATTGAGAAAAAAAATTTGCATTATTAAGAGGGATTCGGCATTGTTTGCTTATTGTCACGGCAATAAGTTTCGAGGGTATTAAATAAATCATTTTCACACGCCTGGACTTGAACGGCGCAGTACCGCACGCACTGGCCGAGAGCTGAAGATAAGCGAGCGTCGGGCGTCATTTTACTCCTGTGATTATGAAAACCTGTGATAAAACTAGCCCAGCTATGCGCTACTAGACGACACGTCACGTGTTTAGGTCTCCTGGCCTTGCTTGCCTCGGCTAGCTTCCGCCTCACAGTCAGCTGGTTAGCTCACGCGCGTACTATTTATGTTCTTTATTTGATATTTTCAATACTTTCTTATCAACGGTGCACCAGTAAAAAATGTGTTTATTTGTACTTTCAATGCGGAATCTAACCATACATTTAAATTTTTTTTTTTCGTTGGCAAAGGCGTCTTAATGCAGAAAATTCTAAATTTCTCCATTTCCATAAAAAGTAAGAAAAACTGTTTACATGTCAATATAAAGTTTAACTTTTCAGCATCAAAATAAACCACGATTTTGATCATTGGGTGAAAGGGATTCGGAGCCACAACAGTTTGAAGTTGCGAATTTTATGAAAATACGATAAATTTAAATATTTTTAATTTAAACACTATGAAGTTCTGATGCCTCAAACTTTGCACAAAGCATTGTATCACAGTTATCTACGGACAGAAAAAGTTTAATTGTATTTAAAAATTGCAAGGTCAATTTTCTCTATATTTCGGTCGATTTGAGATGGAATAGCCCATACGTGACAATCAGGGCCCGGATTTTATTGACATATTTTTTTTTTTCCTCATGCAGTATGCATTGCTCTTAAGTATTAAAATCCTGAATACGAACCTCTAATTATAAAAATATTAATTCTATTATGCATTTTTGTCATATTTTATATTTTTGACGGTTTAGGTAATTTTTTCTTGGGGCTAAGAGGGATGATATTATAGGAGAATGGAGATAGTTACACAACGCAGAACTGCACGGATTGTATTCTTCAGCTGACATAATTAGAAACATTAAATCCAGATCTGAGATGGGCAGGGTATGTAGCTGTAGTTATAGCACAGTCTAATATATACAGTCACGAAGCTCAATAAGTAGTAAATATGCATCCATAGTTAGTTGCTAACCACTAGGATCGCTACTATTGCCTCATTACAGATAATGCGAAATAGTACCTGCACAGTCTATTGTTCCTAGTACCCTCATTAACTCAAGATTCGTGACTATATACTAGACTGTGGTTATAGAGGTATCTAGGTTTAATTTGAGAGAGTGAATACTATACAAGTATAATTTTTTACGTGTTGGAACCTTTCACCATATACATGAGCAAATACTAACTTGAGTTAAATTATGTTGACCAATTAAAGAAAACCTCAAGTTACTATTGGAAATACTGCTTAGTTAATATTTGAGGAGAAAAATTCGCTCCGGCGCCGAGGATCGAACCCGGGTCCTTGGTTCTACGTACCAAGCGCTCTGACCACTGAGCTACGCCGAATTCAATCCACAGCACCGGGTCGAATCTTCCTCCTTCAGTCTTTCCCTTTGTGGTCTGACTCCAAGTTAGGCATATACGTTGACATTTTATGTCCAAGTCAACTGCTATTATACAAGGGGCGCACCCAACTGAGTAACTTGTTTGGCCGGGATTCCGCAGTTAAGTGCACAGTAATATGTACAGAAATATGCACTGCTAGGTATGAGATCCCCGGCGCCGGAGGAATTTTTCTCCTCAAATATTAACTGTCAATATTACAGATATTATTCTGTAGGTCAAATTAGTAAAATCTTTAATACTGCTTAGGCCTACTTATTACCTACTTATTTTTGTGTTTCATAAAGAAAGGATTACATCGATGCATGATTCCTAAAATAAAGGCAAATTATCAATTTGCCTAGCTAGTAAATGAATAGAAAATTTACGTTGTGCGGAAGAAGGCCCACTTAAAATAATTCTGAGATTTGAAGGTAACATCACATAGCTAATGTATTGAAAATTACACTAGATTCTTGAAAGAATCATATTATTATAAAATGTACATGTATAATTTTATGTTGAGCACAAAGACATAATATGAAAACTACTATATAGTAATTGTTGAGTCATAGCATAACTGATTACTACAAATTTATCGTCTAACATAAATTTCTCTTGAATTTCGTACCATCCTAGCGTATGTTCTTACGAGCAATAGTTCAAATCACATAAAAAGTGAATCCATTAAACATATTACGGGTTAAAAATATACTATGTAGTATGCAGCAACAACAGTTTCATTTGCTGTGCGTGGTTCAATAAGAATTTGTGCATTCATCACTGCATGGACAATTCACAGTTTTCTTCTGTTTACGTTCAGTGAGACTGTAGTGTGTATAGACAACCAGAAGGGCTGGAAGGACGGAATAAGAGAAATAAAGAAGGGATAGTGACAGGTTCTAAGAGAGATGAATCTATGTCGGTGGGCTTTATATTACATTTGTGTACTTATTGTAAACTATAGGCCTACTGTTATAGATTTAATTTGTGACACCATTAAACATACCTTACCAATGAATTTATATACTATTATAGTCACAATCATGCCATGGTATGAAAGAAAAATTTCACAACCTCGAGCGGGAATCGAACCTGCGACTTCCTGTTCGTCTCACACCAAAGGCTTGGAATTATACTTTCATACTGGTGACTCTGTTATAGAGTACTGTTCATAGCGTCTGATCTAGTCAGCACTGCTTATGGGTTTAAAGAAACTTTTACAAATGTAATCTTCATCATTACGATGTTTGGTGACGTATACACGTCCGTTGATGTGACATATTAATGAATTTAAATACTATTATAGTCACAATCGTGCCATGGTATGAAAGAAAAATTTCACAACCTCGAGCGGGAATCGAACCTGCGACTTCCTGTTCTCCGGTCAGGCGCTCTACCACTGAGCTATCGAGTTCGTCTCACGCCAAAGGCTTGAAATTATCCTTTCATACTGGCGACTCTGTTATAGAGTACTGTCCATAGCGTCTGATCTAGTCAGCACTGCTTATGGGTTGAAAGAAACTTTTACAAATGTAATCTTCATCATTACGAATTACCTTACCAATTTAATGTACTATGAGTTTGTGTAATTCCATGAAATCAATTCATATTTTGTTCGTTATGATGGACCCTATTTAACTCTGCGTTTACAGACGTTGAGTTGTAGCCTTGTTTCTCCCTCATCTCTGCCAGACGCTACCCTCGTTGCACCGCTCTCCCCTCATCTAACCCATAACGAAACGCAAATCAGACGTCAAACTCGTGTTTGGTGTGTGGGAGATATCGAAGAGTGGCGCATATAGAAATCATGTAAACAAACTAAAAGCATTCTGAGAAAGTTCGAACAAATCATTCGAATATTTTGATACTCTGTAAAATCAATGCTCCGAGACAAGAATTCTCAACACGCAATCGCAAGATACTGCAAGAAACGACGTTAAGTCATCCGAAATCAAGATTTGACTCGACGAGTACAATTAAAGCGTCATACAATAGGTATGTTTGTAATAGTAATAAGCAACATGAGTTCGCAGACGCGGACAGAACGAGGACTTAAGCTTGTCTGTCAAGCTCAACTACAGAGGAATGTAAGAAACTGCGTAAATTATCCGAATTTCAAACTCCAATAATATTAACTACAATACGCCGTTGAGTCATATGCCGTTTTTGTACTCACCTTATACATGTTCTCTGTCCAAGTTTTCTGATGTGCTTTTGTAAGAGTGTGCGGCGTATAGCCTATCTTCGCTTTTAACGATGACTGCCTACACTGAATATAGCCTACACGACTTATCACCTTTCATAAAGTTTATATTACAGGCACATAATCATGACACAAGACTAAATAATAATTCAACATTAGTAGAACCTAAATGTTTCACATCTGCTGGTCTGAAGCATAGCATTAATTTTGGCCCTCTTTGTATAATTCTTTAGCTAAATTACACCCAGAACTTCTAACATGTAACCCACTAAAATATAGGCTAACAAGAAAATTAGAAACGTGTTAATGTCTTCAATTTGATTAAATAAATTTATAGCCTATGTGCATGAATTAATCAGCCTATATTATATTTGTATTCTACAATTTTGGAAAAAAAAAAATATATATATATATATATATAATAAATTGTCCTACTTTATTCACGTACGATATTATTCTTCTCCATATTAATATTATGTTATATAAATTCATTGCCGCTGTTATTTTAATTTTTATTTCCTGTTTTATTTTATTTCATTTTCTATATTCCTCTTATATAATATAGGCCTATTATATTATATAATTTCACTGTAGCTGTAATTTTAATTTTAGTTCCTATTTTATTTTACTTTGTATATTCTATTATATGCCTATTAATAATATATCCGAACTGTGACCGAACACGAGCGCTGCTCATTCGGTCCTCAAATTTCGTTAATATTACTGTATATCCTTTTTTATTTTAATTTTATTATTTTATTTCTGTTTATATAGTTGTAATTATATTCTGTATATTTAAATAAATAGGTAGACAGACAGACAGACAGACAGACAGACAGACAGACAGACAGACAGACAGACAGACAGACAGACAGACAGACAGACAGACAGACAGACAGACAGACAGACAGACAGACAGACAGACAGACAGACAGACAGACAGACAGACAGACAGACAGACAGATAGATAGATAGATAGATAGATAGATAGATAGATAGATAGATAGATAGATAGATAGATAGATAGATAGATAGATAGATAGATAGATAGATAGATAGGTAGGTAGATAGATAAATTCCCTTAATAGTTCACTGGTGTTATAATGTTCATAAATTGCATTTATAGGGAATATTTAAATTATAGCTTTCATCAATGAATTAAGTAATGTAAAATGTGAAAATTTTGTTATTATTTTACAACATACGATAGTTTATTTATTACATCAAATTAATTTGATTCATAAATTTAAATTTTACCTATCATACATTTATTCTGCTCCACTAACCTAACCGCATTGGAAACATCACTTGTTGTTCTTGTGTATTTCAGTGGGTTTAATGCTGATTTTTATTTTTGTTATACGCTAGTGAAGGTCAGGGGGCGATAGCCCCAAGCGCCCCCCCCCCAATCCAACAAATACAAAATTACATTCCGAATTAGACAGACAGCAAATACGAAGCAATTTCTACTCACTCTTTTTTTCCTCTTGTACGGAGAAGGGGCCCGAAGACCTGCACTGCGGCCTGAGGCTTATTGTGCTTACCACTCCAATTCTTGTGAATGACTGGGTAGCCGAACAGCCGCGTTCTTGTACAAGTATAGCACGCCGCACCGTGAACTTAACCCGGGCTATGGTATGGATGATTATGATGATGATGATGTGAATTAATAATGGCGAAATGAGTCCGAGGTTCAACGCTGAAAGTTACTCAGCAATTCTGCTTCAATTGGTTGAGGGAAAACCCCGGAAAAAAACCCAACTAAACGACATTTCATACAAGTTGAGAGGATGCGAAGGCATTTCTTTCCCCTTCTACTTGCCCTGAGTCCGTCAGTAACAGAACGGTAGCTGTTACCTCTTATACCTGCACCCCCCAAGTTGTACACACAAGAAAATAAAATATTAAATAAAGTACATAAGTGGATATAAAATACAGTGACACAAGTTTGACAATTACATGTTTGTGTATATTTTAGTGTCGTTCTTATAATATTTCCAACTAATAATAAATTAAATTAAGAAATGTTAGTTTGTATTATGTCAGGGGGGAGCGACACAGTGCAGATTGTTCCATTGTGTATGCTATAGAGTAGCAACTAGTGGTGAAGAAAACATTTATCTTCTGCTCTCAGTAGCTTTTTAATGTGCCAGTTGATATAAATAGCAATAAAATGAAATATTAACGCTTAGTATATGCTTTCGAAATATAGATTACCGGTAAACATTTTCAATAATAAAATTTTGTCACTGTGTTGAAAGTCAATTAGTCGAACGTTAGTAAGATGGACAGTAGCAGCTTCCCCTTCACTGATGGTAGAGAGTGTGAGTAGAGGGGAAAGCCTATCAACCAAACTGAAATGGGGTTTAGGTAACTTGTCCCAACAGGATTTGAACCCAGGCCCGCTTGTTCCACGGTCAGACGCGCTAACCGGTATTCCACATCAGTGTATTCACCTTAGTTCCAGGAAGTGCCCTTTAACCTGATGTCATCTATTGATGTGTATTTATAAACAAGAAATAATATTAGGCCTAAATGAAGTATTTTAATAAGGGTCCCGCGCCGTGGCGTCGTGGTCTAAGGCATATAGTCTAGGACTCGCGTTACGGAATGCGCGCTGGTTCGAGTCCTCATGAGGGAAGAAATTTTCTCACGAGATTTCGGCCGGTGTGTGGGACCGGTGCCCACCCGGCATCGTGATGCACTTGGGGAGTTACGATAGGAAGAGAAATCCGGTTGCGAATACCAGCTATAACGGCTGGGAGGATCATCGTGCTAACCACACGATACCTCTATTCTGGTTGGATGATCGTCCACCTTTGCTTCGGCATGTGGGCGTGAGGTCAGCAGCCGGCTGGTCGGTCTAGGCCCTTCATGGGCTGTAGCGCCAAGGATTATTATTATTATTTTAATAAGTATCTTCCAAATCGTATCATGGCGTAGCAGTAAAGCATCTGACTATGAGTCGAAAGGTTCTTGAATCGAATCCCCGTGGATGCACATAAAGTAAATTAACTTGAAATATATAAGGAGAGAGAAAATGTAGAGGAGAATGAGGAGAGAGAAGATAAAAGAAAGAAACAATAAAAAATTATACTGTAAGTAAAGTAAACCCCACATTTTCACGCATATTCCATTGTGAGTACAAAAGCGGCATATGTGAAGCAACGGCGTATTATGGTTAATTAATTACTCCACTCATCTCTTCTTTTAGAAATGTTTTAAATATTAACATACATTATCAATCGTTTGTGCTAATCCATTTCACTTTGTCACGATGTAAGAAGCAATAACACAGATTACAGTTAAGAAATGTTAACTTTCCACTGGCTAAGTCAACTTAAAACTAAGCAGCATACAACCTACATTTAAGTAAATGATTAACATGTTTTGGACTCACCAGCTCCGAGATGAAATGCAGGAAGTTCCGAACACCACCGCTGAAGAATTTGACTCAATGTATAATGTGTCTATCTCTAAAAACACGAGACGTTTGATTCAAAAGACGAAGTCATAGCGTCCATAGAGTTCTTTACTGTCCACCACACTACAGATTCTGAAAACTTGCTACAACAAACTTGGCTACGTCATACCGGGCACTTATAATCTCCTGTTGCACAAACTGACCAGTGTAGTGATATGCTCAATTCAATAAAATTCCACTCTGAAAATATAGAAATAATAGTTCTTGCCTACGCAAAATACTAACTAAATCGGAGCGATTCACTAGAAGTCACACTAACACAATAAAAACATTAGGAGTAGCGAAGTATAGATGAGGAGGCGAGACCTAGCGAGAGTGCAATATATCAGGGATGATATACGAACCTACCCACACGAAAGTTCTTCTCAGACTGAAATCTACTTTCCCCCTCCATATCCATTGGTCATATAGCTATGACGCATAATGAGGTCTCAGGACAGGTTTTGTCTCTTCTACTGTATACGATTAAACACAAACTTTGTAACATAAGAAAAAAAATGCGCTTTCAATCATCATTTGCGCCAATATTCTATAGAAACAAACGAATCGTCCGCTATTACCATCGAAATCTAGTGAAGAATAGAGTTAATGAGTGTCCCAGTAAATACCTAAAGAGAGCGTCATTGTATTCTAATACCACCATATGAGAATTAAAACATACATGCGATTTTAGTAGTAAAAGTAATACATCACCAAAAAGGGTGTTAAGAAGGAAGAAAGGAATAAGAAAGAAAAAAGGAAAGATGAAAAGAAAGAAAGAAGGAAAGATGGAAAGAAAGAAGTAAAGGAGGAAAGAAAGAAGGAAATAAGAAAATAAGGAAAGAAAGAATGAAAGAAAGGAAAGAATAAAAAAGGAAAGAAAGAAATAAAGAAGGAAATAAAGAGGAAGAAGGTAAGGAAGAAAGATAGAAAGAAAGAAAGAAAGAAAGAAGGAAATAAAGAAAGAAGGAAAAAAGGAAAGAAAGAAAGAAAGAAAGAAGGAAATGAAGAAGGAAATAACGGAAAGAACGAAGGAAGAAAGAAAGAAATAAAGGAAAGAAGAATGGAAAGAAAGAAGGAAATGAATAAATAAATAAATAAAGAAGGAAAGAAAGGAAAAAAGAAAAGAAAGAACTAAGGAAAGAAAGAAGAAAGGAAAGAGAGGAAGAAAGAATGGAAGAAGGAAAGAAAGAAAGAAAGAAAGAAAGAAAGAAAGAAAGAAGGCAATAAAGAAAGAAGGAAAAAAGGAACGAAAGAAAGAAGGAAATGAAGAAAGAAGAAAAGAAATAAAGAAGGAAAGAACGGAAAGAAAGAAGGAAAAAAGAAGGAAATGAAGAAAGAAGGAAAGAAGGGAAAGAAAGAAGAGAAGAAGAACGAAAATAAATAAATAAATAAATACGAACGGAAAGAATGAAAGACGGAAATAAAAAACGAAGGAAAGAAGAACGGAAAGAAAGAAGGAAAGAAAGAAAGTAACAACGAAAGAAAGGAGGAAAGAAGAACAGAAAGAAAGAAAGAACGAAAGAAGAACGGAAAAGGAAGAAGAAAAAAGAAAGACAAATAAAGAAAGACGGAAAGAAAGAAGGAAAGAAAGAAAGAAAGAAAGAAGAAAATAAAAACGAAGAACAGAAGAAGGGAGAGTAAGAAGCAAAGGAAGAAAGAAAGCAACAACGAAAGAAAGAAGGAAATAAAGAAAGAAGGAAATAAAGAAGGAAAGAAGAACGGAAAGAAAGATGAAAAGAAAGACAGAAAGAAGGAAAGATGGAAGAAAACAAGGAAATAAAGAAAGACGAAAAGAAAGAAGGAAAGAAGAAAAAAGAAATATAAAGGAAAGCAAGAGAAAGAAAGAAGGAAAGAAAAAAGAAAGCTGAAAGGTAAAAAAGAAAGAAGGAAATAAAGAAAGGAAGACACTGCATATGTTGTCTTGTTTATTCCAGAAATTCTGCTCAGAAAGTAATGTGGAAAGGAAGTAACTTTTGAAACAATTCTTCATACAGTAGCCTATTTATTTTAAGATTCATATAAATGCTTCAAGTAAAATATAAAGAACATTTCTATCAAAAGTGCAAACAAAATTAAAGGGAACACAATTTTTACGTTATGATAATCATCATTTCTAACCAATTTATTGTGATTTAAAAAGCTACGAAGGACCTACAGACAAGACAAGCTATGCAAAACATAGGCCTACGTATTTTTTCCAGTTGATTATTAACGACGTTGTATCAACTACTCCTAGGTAATTTATCGTCGATGGAATGAGTGGTGACGAGATGGTATTTGGCGAGATGAGACCAACCGAGAATTCGCCATACGATTACCTGACATTTAGCTTACAATGCAATATAGTCATGTAGGCAGACTTGTTCAAAAGATGTAAAGACACAACAAAAATAACAATTCAATCTATACTGTTTGTTTTATTTTTATTAAGAAATGTTTCATGATGGGTTGATTGTTATTTTTTCGGTAATTTCATAGAAATGGTGTATTAAATTCCAGCTGTTGTGGATAAGTGTATAAACGGGTTGTTCTGTGTGGAACGGTGCGTCGTAACTGATGTCATAATAATACATAGTAGAAATACAAACAAATATATAGGATAAGGATAAGCAAAACTTGCGTACTGAAAGTTCAAGTGATACTTTTGACATAGCCGAGAATGGATCCACGTTTAATTCTACATTCTACTAATAAAGTAATGTATTAGCCATACCCCAACATAATTTGGAATGTAATTTTGCTTATTGGAGGGTGCTACCTCCCACACTCCCGTTTGTACGCTGTCGCTCTCAAACCTCCACCGGCGCTTAATAAAAAAAAACAGCACAAAAACGAATTAAATATCAGTGACGTTAAGCTAGCGGAGAGGGATATCTATCTTATGTAAAAGGTAAACCTCTCCTACCTTTCTACCGATATTTGTATTCTTCATATATTTACAGAGCGTTCGCCTACGGGTGGGTCCAGGAAAGCGGCCTGCCTGCGGTGTCGCTTGCGGGAATCGTCTATCCGTAAGCTTCCGCTTTCTATACTATACTCTGTAGAGTTTTAATTTTAAAAGTTTAGCAACAGTAAAGACTGATGTTTTTGAAACACTAACTTCCTGTGAAACACGTCTTAGAGATTTATTAGGAGAGCGTGTAAATAATGCACTGATTTCATCAATTTTTTCTCCCGTCAATACTCTTCGTTTTCGCTTAGGAATTGTAGCATTTATCGACCCTGTTGTCCTTCATTTGTTAAGAAGACGTCTAACAGTTTCTCTACCCTGAATTGGAGCACCCGGATATTTCACTTCAAATTGTCTACGCACCTCTCTACATGACTCTGTTTTCACATATGCAGCATACATAAATACTCTCTGTTCAAGCGTGAATTTTGCGTTTTGAATTGTTAACAAATTTTACACACACGCTGAATATTTATGCAACTGTGTCAAGAAACTGCACTGTACGTGTTAAATACTGCAACATCTGGCTCACAACTGATAACTTGTCGACTTTGATGTCCTTGATTGTCGAGCGTGTCTCAACAACTACGCGCACAAAGCGGCGTATCAGTACATGCCGCTTTCCTGGCCCCACCCATAGGCGAACGCTCTATATGTTCATTCATTCATAATATTCTGCCCAAGGGCAGGTCTATCACTGCAAACCCAGCATTCTCCAGTCTTTCCTCTTTATATTTACATGTATGCCTTAATAATTAATAGGTCTAATATTTGGAAAAACGATTTAAAGTCGCTTTTTTGTATTCTTTAGCATAGATCTTAAACATGATGTCATAAAGATGTGTTTCATGGTTTGCCTTTGTACACTGTACACAGCTTCTATGAAATTATTATTTTTTCTTCTTAGTTTTTTCTACATATATCTCATATTTCGATAGCAATGACTCAGTTCCACAACTTACGATCTATTCAAAGTTTGCTATCAAAAACGCACATTCCAGTTGTTAATATTTCTCTAAATATAGCTACAGGATAATAAAGTTGACAAGCAAACAGTCTCTTGTGGGCAGATAAAAAAGTTATTTTTTTTTCTTTCATCGTGTTAATAATGTCAAAACAACACGAACTTTACGTTGCAATAAAGTTGAAAAAGCAACCCTCAACTATAATAAAAATAACTAATAAAATAGAAATAAATAAACCAAAAACTGCTTATATAAATTTTAGCCAGTCGCGCGCAATTACGAGGGCCCTCCAGAAAGAAAGTTTGCTTGGGACCGTTTACAGAAATAAAACACAATTTCATGGAAAGATTTATTGGAACAAATACAGCAAGTGTTAAGCTATTTTTTTCAACATATTCTTCATCGGAATTGAAACATTTGTCATACCATGAGATGAACTCATACAAAAATTATGGCAAAACATATAGTAACACATTCGACAATATCTACCATAAGATTTATGGTAGCCATACATACATTTTATCACTGAAAGCTTGAAAAAATGCTGAATTAAATGGCTTAAAGTTCACCTAATTTAGACTACTCATTTGTTTTTTACAATTTATTTAATTGTTGAAACAAATTGAAAATAATTATACTTAAACATAAGATTACATAGGTACATTTTCCTGGTAAACAATTGATGTCACTGATCAAAATTTTTATCAGATCTTACATATTGGCTTATAATGGTGAAACTCATTTTTTATTTTTTTAACTTTAAAATTATGCAAGTTTCATAATTTTATCACAAGCTGTGAAAATTATTTTTATGCTCGACCATGCCGAAATGTAGTAATTATACATCTGGTAGCAGTCCTTTAATGCATGTCATTAAAGTACACCTATTCTTTAAAGTTCAGGTTTTCGATTATTCTCGGATATGCAATCGAAAGACAACTAGCAAAACGTTACGCAAGCTGGAAATTCAATACTGTCGCAGAAGGTTATGTTCTGTTACGATAATAATTAGCGTTAATTGTAAATAATATTCAAATAAATCGAATTTGTCATCTCGTTTTTCAATGTCGGATTCAATTTCAAGGTTATATCAAGTTTACTCTCTAGGTTATACCAAGGTCGTCGATATTCGTTGCCCGGAAAAAATCAATACTTTCGCGTCTGCGCACATCTCACAATTTACGAGATTGCACAAGTTCAGTTCGCTTCCCACTCACATAAGAATAAAATGAATACTTATGAATAATTTCAAGTTAGAAATATGGTCGAGCATAAAAAGTCGTATGAAACTTGCCTATAATGGTAATTAAGACGCTCGTATGAAAATTATGAAACTCGCTTGCGCTCGTTTCATAAACATCCTCGCGTCTTAATTACTATCATTATAGGCTCGTTGTATAATGTACTATTACAAAAGTCTAATGTTTTAAACTATCAAAAATCCTCCAGATCTTTCTGAAATTAAGTAAAAAGTGCGTTTAATATAGCTGTATGTATTCTATATAAGATCTGATAAAAATTTAGGACCAGTTTACCAGGAAATTGTACCTGTATGATATTACGTTTCAGCATATTTTCGATGGGTCGCTGTCATTTGGTCCGTTATCCGTTTGACCTTACAACCTAATGTGTCAGTTTAGTTCCATACTGTGGATTGGGTGCTGTTTTCATCTTTGCTACAGCTGGTACAGTAGGTTGTCTTCGATGCCAGAGATCCGGGTTCAGATCTCAGCAAGGCTAAGTGGAATTTTTGATGAAGACTGTTGTACATTTCCTCTACCATAGCTCCATCATTCTTCATCCAGAATCGCCTGTAAAATGAATAATGTTCTATTGTGACTGTGATATGGCCACGATGAAATGAGGGGGGAGGAGAGGAACTTAGTTTGACTTAGGAATGTCTCACACACAATGCCGGATATGACTCCATTATCAGGAATACAGTCCATTAGTCATTTTTTTTTTCACCAGGTGGTGTTCCAATGAACACGCCAACTTGCCTTTGATACAAAAATAAACAAAATGCAAACACTTGAGAGAATGTCAATCGATTGTTTAATAATTCGTTCACTGATGAGTCACAGTGTTTTGTGAACTTGCCTGAACAGCCAGGTGCTGTCAGAACTGAGGCCAACTAGCTGGAATGCATTGCTGCTTCACTGAGAAGTTCGTGGAAGTAACCAACCTACTGGACACTCTGTCTGGCTCAAGAACGGTTCTCATCTACAGGATTGTGGTAAGCATAACTTTTTGGTTCAACCAATAAAAATAATCGATTTCGATATTTCGTCGACAGCATCTCTCATGCTGAAAAAATGGTTTTTGAGTATACACCCTATTCTGTCTGTGCATAGGCTATATATTTATTCCAGCTACTAAACGGATTCTATTCAAATTCAGTAACTGCGATTCAATTTATTTGGGAATGATCTATATGAAGTAACTGCGAGTCAATTTATTTGGGAATGATCTATATGAAGTAACTGCGAGTCAATTTATTTGGGAATGATTTATGTGAAATAACTGCGAGTCAATTTATTTGGGAATGATTTATGTGAAGTAACTGCGAGTCAATTTATTTGGGAATGATCTATATGAAGTAACTGCGAGTCAATTTATTTGGGAATGATGTATATGAAGTAACTGCGAGTCAATTTATTTGGGAATTATTTATATGAAGTAACTGCGAGTCAATTTATTTGGGAATTATTTGTATGAAGTAACTGCGAGTCAATTTATTTGGGAATTATTTATATGAAGTAACTGCGAGTCAATTTATTTGGGAATGAGTTATGTGAAGTAACTGCGAGTCAATTTATTTGGGAATGATCTATATGAAGTAACTGCGAGTCAATTTATCTGGGAATTATTTATATGAAGTAACTGCGAGTCAATTTATTTGGGAATTATTTATGTGAAGTAACTGCGAGTCAATTTATTTGGGAATTATTTATATGAAGTAACTGCGAGTCAATTTATTTGGGAATTATTTATGTGAAGTAACTGCGAGTCAATTTATTTGGGAATGAGTTATGTGAAGTAACTGCGAGTCATTTTATTTGGGAATGATCTATATGAAGTAACTGCGAGTCAATTTATTTGGGAATGAGTTATGTGAAGTAACTGCGAGTCAATTTATTTGGGAATTAGTTATGTGAAGTAACTGCGAGTCAATTTATTTGGGAATGATGTATATGAAGTAACTGCGAGTCAATTTATTTGGGAATGAGTTATGTGAAGTAACTGCGAGTCATTTTATTTGGGAATGATCTATATGAAGTAACTGCGAGTCAATTTATTTGGGAATGAGTTATGTGAAGTAACTGCGAGTCAATTTATTTGGGAATTAGTTATGTGAAGTAACTGCGAGTCAATTTATTTGGGAATGATGTATATGAAGTAACTGCGAGTCAATTTATTTGGGAATTATTTATATGAAGTAACTGCGAGTCAATTTATTTAGGAATTATTTATGTGAAGTAACTGCGAGTCAATTTATTTGGGAATTATTTATATGAAGTAACTGCGAGTCAATTTATTTGGGAATTATTTATATGAAGTAACTGCGAGTCAATTTATTTGGGAATGATTTATATGAAGTAACTGCGAGTCAATTTATTTGAGAATTATTTATATGAAGTAACTGCGAGTCAATTTATTTGGGAATTATTTATGTGAAGTAACTGCGAGTCAATTTATTTGGGAATTATTTATGTGAAGTAACTGCGAGTCAATTTATTTGTATATGAAGTAACTGCGAGTCAATTTATTTGGGAATGATTTATATGAAGTAACTGCGAGTCAATTTATTTGGGAATGATTTATATGAAGTAACTGCGAGTCAATTTATTTGGGAATTATTTATATGAAGTAACTGGGAGTCAATTTATTTGGGAATGATTTATATGAAGTAACTGCGAGTCAATTTATTTGGGAATGATTTATATGAAGTAATTGCGAGTGAATTTATTTGGGAACTATTTATGTGAAGTAACTGCGAGTCAATTTATTTGGGAATGATTTATATGAAGTAACTGCGAGTCAATTTATTTGGGAATGATCTATATGAAGTAACTGCGAGTCAATTTATTTGGGAATGATCTATATGAAGTAACTGCGACTCAATTTATTTGGGAATGATTTACATGAAGTAACTGCGAGTCAATTTATTTGTGAATGATCTATATGAAGTAACTGCGAGTCAATTTATTTGTGAATGATTTATGTGAAGTGTCCACATTTTAGTAGATGTTTATATGAAATTTAAAAAAATGACAACTAACTCGAAATCTATTTTTTTATTCTACTTATATAGCTATATATATTTACTTGAATATTTAACGACGCCGTATCAACTACTGGGTCATTTAGCGTCGATGGGATTGGTAATAGCGAGATGGTATTTGGAGAGATGAGGCTGAGGATTCGCCATACATTACCTGGCATTCGCCTTTCGGTTGGGGAAAACCTCGGAAAAAACCCAACCAGGTAATCAGCCCAAGCGAGGAATGAAACCGAGCCCAAGCGTAACTTCGGATCGGCAGGCAAGCACCTTAGCCAATTGACCTACGCTGGTACTACCTATTTCTTGCATAAGATAGAGAAAAAATTGAGTGGAAGTGAAATAACCTTGCAGATTGAAAGGGACGATAGGGTACACTGAAATGAATAGGAAACCTATAATATGTTTTGTGATTAAATGCACGGTTAATTAGAAAATTAAGTTTGAAGTTTCATCAGTCCGGCAACATCGACGCTAATACACTCTACTCGTGATACAGATGTAAGAGGTCAACGAACTCGGTGAGTCTCCGTCAAGGTGCGAATTAACTGGGGGATGGGGGGGATTTCACCCTGTTGGAAAGTTATCCCCCCGTCATAAATTCATATTAATATTCCTGTCAGGGATAACTTCATCTCTCTCACAAAAATAATTGTTTTAATACGATTATACTTTATAATGTATAAAATAAGCAAAGAAAATAATGATGATGTATTAACATCACCGGCAAGCTGACAACAATCAATAACTTAGGAATTATAAATCTTATCTTAAGCCTGTTCACGGATATAATTATTATTATTATGATCAAGATGCAAGACAAGCAACTCAGTGCGACCAAACGTTGAGCAATAATAATAATAATAATAATAATAATAATAATAATAATAATAATGATAATGATAATAATAATAATAATAATAATAATAATAATAATAATAATAATAATAATAATAATAATAATAATAATAATAATAATTTTATGTATGGTATTCTATATCTAGGATCAGAAATCTTAATTCGCACCCTGGTCTCCATACGTAAGCTGCCAAGACGTTGCCATCGCTTCGTGCAATGGCTTGAAATTAGGGATTTATTTAAATTAAATTTACACGGAAACCGTCCACGCTATTGAAATACACCAGAGGGATAAATTATTCTTTATTAGAATTCCTATCGATATGGACAAAAATCACGATCTTACTCGCAATAGTTACCGAGTAAGAGATTGTTAAACATTTTGGAAAAAACATTTTTTTTCTGAAAAAAACTATGAACTTTTCAACAAAATTATATTATAGGTTTTTGTTACATATAACATGAGCTATTCGTTCTGGAAATCTGCAAGGCTATTTCACTTCCACCCTATATGAGTTGCATTTTCGGAGACATTAACAGAATTACATAATAAGCAATAGACTGTTAACTCTAGCATTTATTAGTGCTTTCTGGTTGTATGTGAACAATGTGATGTTGAAACTTGTGTTCAGGATTCTGCCGAGCGACAGTCCTGATTATATATATATATACATATATATCAGAGTTTAAACCACAATCTCATTTGTCGCATTTTGCTACTAGACTTGAATCAGGCTGGTTGAGTGGAAGAGAAGGTCTTATGGCCTTAACTCTGCCAGCGAAAATAAAACATTCTATTCTATTTTATCTAACACTCGGTGTGTAGGGTAAGGGAACTAGTTCATCAAACAATCTGGACAATCCAAAAAAAAAACCTATTGTACCGTGTGTAGTGGGTATTACTACGATGACAATGCTAGAGAACTTTGTATTCAATGTGTTGGAGAATACCAAAAATGGTTTTACAAAGAAGGTGTGGAAAATGTCACCGATAAAAAATTGACATGTGACCAACGCGAATAGGAGTATTATAAAATATTTAGAAACATTTCAGGTGCAAAATTTGTGTTCTAAAGGTTGGGTTTTAAAGTGTTTTCTATGTTTGTAATAAGCTTACTATGTCGAAATCTCCCCCATTGCGGGAGAAGTCGACACTTTGGCATCAATTTGTATTTTTTTAAAAATAACCATATTGGCACCAGATATATGAAATGTAGGAAAACATTCTCATACATTTTAGGGAAAAAAAAAAAGAGAATAAAATTAGCATAAATTGGTCTCAAATTAAGATTTTTCCTTAGCGTGTCGAGATGTCCCTAAATGACCCATGTTAGTCTACAGAGAAATTACGTTCTAAAGTATGTTTTTAACATTGTACCTTTCAGGCTGTGGGTTACTCAACAACACCGCATCATAGACCTGATCCTGGCCAACATGCACGCGATAAGAGCAGAGAAGATGCTGCTTGTTGTAAGTAGCTATAACGCTGTGTTATGATATATAATATAATCTGCTGTAAAATTTAAGTGTTTCTAATCAACAGAATGAAATAAGCTATGATTAACAGTTAATCCTACAATAATAATAATGAATGATGCATTAAAAGGTTACATACACCTTCGACCCTAAAAATTATAATTTTTATAATTCCATGTCATTAAGCCTTATTTTGATGACATTTTATATTCATAATGCCTGAAAATTGCTCTTTAACCAAAAGAAAAAATATTTCTTCACATAAAAAACTTTTAAATTTGTGGATTTTCAAAATTTTTATTTTGCGATTTGTACCAAACTATTAACAAATTATTCCCAAGGTTTTTAGTACTTATTTATTTATTTATTTATTTATTTATTATTATTATTATTATTATTATTATTATTATTATTATTATTATTATTATTATTATTATTATTATTTTGTTGTTGTTGTAATGGTAACTGCAAATTCTTGTTTTATTAGTTTCGTAGTTCATTATGGCCCCACTCATTCAAGTTTATAGTAAATTTCAGTTTATTTTGCGAAAACACTCAAAAACAAAATTATTACTATTTCTTGTATTTTGGAGTTTATGGTGGAATTTAATATACTTCAAGAAAATAATAAATAAATCTTATGTATTTAATATTTCAATAATAGAAGGAAGATGTTAATTTTTCCAAAAGAACAAGATACGAAAGTATATTATATATATTTTGTTGTCACCTAGAGAAGGGGTCTGTGATGAAGTTGCTAGTAGCTTGCCACTAGGATCGCTTTAGCTTTCTGGGCTAAATGCTTTAAATCATTTACCTCTGCTTTTGTTCAAGTCGCATCACTTCTGAACAATAAACACTGAAAGCAAAATAGCACATTTTTTCAGGACAGCCACACATCCATTTATGCTTATAGTAAATAGAAGAATCAAATTTTCTAGAGTAAGACTGATTTCTGCTTGATTATGCCTGAGATATAACAAAGTTGGGAGTGTCACGACCTAAACTCTTTATTTCATTATTCTCTGAAAACGACAGCAATAAAAAACTGATATTTGGCAGATATTTAAGACTGTCCTTATTCATATTTGTCTTAAAACTGACACAGTTTAAATAGTCATACTGCACAGTCTTAAATACACAACAATATGACAGCATATGCACTGAAAAATAATGTTTTGGCACAATAAAAAGAACACAACACACCACGAAAAAATGTGAAATTGCTACCTGCTTTGCCGTATGGTCTGCAGTCCGAAGTTGTTGGTTTTCACAACATCAATATCCCCATCCTATGCTCTCAAACAGCAGTCAGCCTACAAGCGTGTTATATGGGCACAGCCCGAACTGCTATGTATATGTATACATCTTGATTACACAACTTTTAACACTGTATCACTTCGGAATATATATGATAAGTACTTTCTTGTGTTAAATTTTAACGTATCTTGTAAACATGTTTCAACCTATTTTCGGTCATCTTCGGAACTGGTCGTTGTTGGTCTTGGTGCCTCTTGTTTCCTGTGTGGGTGCGTTCGTAGTGTAGAGTCAAAGAGTGTATGTGTTTTGAAATTGAGTTGTGTGTTGAGAATATCGTTGGGGTGTGTTTTCGTGTGTCTGTATATTTCATATTGTTCTAGTGTGTTGAGTTTCTGGCTTTTTGGTTGGATGTGCAGTATTTCCATGTCTGTGTTGATGTCTCTGTAGGTGTGGTTGGCATTTGTGATGTGTTCTACATATGTGGAGGTGTTTTGTAATTTTGTTATGGCTGTTAAAATAATAATAAAATTATAAATTATAGACATCAGCTCAAAGAATTTTGAGTGACCACAAGGGTCCTGAATACAATAAACATGTACAATATAATGTGATGTGATACATTAAAGAAAAAAGAAAGTTAAATGTTGAAGGCAAATATAAGTTGATTAATTGAAATAGAGATGATGATGTTCTTTGTAATGTGTTTGAAATGATGTGCCTGTCTGTCCTATGTAGAAGTTGTTGCAGGTGTTACATTTGAGTTTGTATGCGCCTGTGTCGTTGTATTTGTTTGTTTGTGTTGTTTGTGTGTTGAGATGTTTTTGTAGAGTGTTACCGGTATTTGTTCTGTATGCGATGTTGTAGTTTAATTTCTTGAATGAGGTTGCAATTTTATGTGTGTTTTTGTTTTCGTATGTTAGTGTGATGTATTTTTTGTGTTCTTGTGTTTGTGTTGTATTCTTCTGTTTTTTGTGGTTTTGTTTTGTCTTACGTATTATGTTGTCTATTATAGTTGGGGTTGTATCCGTTTTCTTGTGCTATGTATTTGATTGTGTTTAGTTCTTCGTTGTAATCCTGTTGGGTCATTGGTATGTATAGGTCGAAACATGTTAATAAGGTACGTTAAAATTTAACACAAGTAAGTACTTATCATACATATTCCGAAGTGCTATGTATAGCTTGACATAAGTATCTGCTGGCAGTGTTCTATGTATAGCTTGACAAAAGTATCTACCGGCGTTTTGCTGAAGATGAAGACAATAGAAGTAAATAGTATATTCAATACATTGGTATATCTTTCAGGAATGGCTTATTGTTAGGTAGGGCTGCAAGCCAGCAGTCATTATGGGCGCACTGCCACTAGTTTTAAATATTATTTCTTTCCTCAGTTTTTAATTAGATCCAGATAAAGTACTAATCTTATATTTCACAGATGCTTATGCTTGCACAAGTGCATAGCTCCAGGGCACTACCTGCACCTCTACAGCTAGCAATGAACTGGGTAGGAGGCTTTGGTAGTATGTTCGCAATGGCAGACGGTGATATCTACGAGAAAAAAGCAGATGTATCACTGTTTCAAGACAACTTGCAAGCATCTAAGATGACGGAAACTGACTTACAAAGAGAAAAATTTCAACTGCACAGGAATTTACTCGAACTCTCTCGGAATGTTTCACAGCAATTATTCATGACTGGGGACAGTTTCGATCACATCACAGTGGAGATTGAGGAGAGGTTAGTGAATATTATGACCACATTGGATGACGTTAACCAAGACCTGAGAGAAATATTTAATCATATTTACATAAGCTTATCTAATCGTAACCAGATACAGATCAGACCTTTCTACTCATCTGCTCGAGATCTGGAAGAACTTCCTGAGCTACAGAACACTTCCATTAAGGAAACTGTGACACGGAAAGAAAGAGAGGCTAATCCCTGGGAATATCTCGCCGGCAATATTACCGATCTACAAGAGCAGCTACAGAATCTGAAACTCAATGTCAGCATCGATAATGAAGAGCTCAGGAAACTGTTCCGTAGCCTCGTCCAGGATTTGAGAGATGTGGACAAAGAAATGAAATATTACTTACAAAACATTCAAAATAACAGACTCGACAAGGATCAAATGAATAATACCGGTACAATAATTTATGACTATGGAAACTTGACTGACGTAATCAGTAACTTTCAAGAAAAGATTAAGTCCATCAAAAATAACTTCACTAATACTCATTTGAGTTTGCAAGTAAAGCTGGATGAGATACATGCCTATGTTGAAAGCAATTATAGCAAATTGCTAAAGTACTTGGAACAAACGAACATCAATCTATCAGACTACAAACAAGAAATATATGACAAAATAAAAGAAAATTATGTAAACGTGACAAAATTAATTAATCTTTTACAAGGCAATTTGCATGACTTGCAACTTAATTTAACAAAAAGTGAGAATTTACAATTGATGTTATTTAACATTTCTGACTATTTAAATAATAAGAATAACGACCTACAAAACCAATTGGATTCTCTTCATGGTAACCTATCTATTACGCAGGACTACCTAAATCACACTTACGATGAACTATCGAAAATAAAGGAAGACTTCGAAGATAAGTTGTTCATAATTAGGAGCAACATAAGTTCTGGAAACGAAGAACTTCAAAAGAAGTTACAAAACCTGCGAGAATACGTAACATACATCGATCATGAACTGTATGACAGAGTTACCGATGTTCAGAATAACTCCAACTATCAAATTCAGGAACTACAAGAGATGATCCAACGCTTACATGCAAATCTAACAAACAGAGACAAGGAATTACTAGAACTGCTTCTGATTTATAGTAATTCCACAGACGAAAATGAGGCAAGTCTAATGATAGATTCCTTTAGGTACACTAAACGCAATTTTTCTGAAGAGATCGAACGCTTAAAAGACAGCATAGAAGAAATAATAAATAACTTAGCTCATCAGGATCAAGAAATAAGAGACGACTTAGTACAAACTTATCACAATATTTCTAATTGGAATAGCGATTTAAAGAAAATGTCAAGTGAACTGAATGAAGCCATGCTAAAGGAAAGTAATGAACAGAAAAATAATTTTGACAATATGCAAAAAGAAATAACTAAAGAGCTAGAAAACATGGAAATCAACTTCGATAATCTCACCAGTAAATTCATTACCAAGTTGGAAGAACTGCAAAGCCTGCTGAAGAAGGTGGGATTGCTGGAACAACACCTGCACCAGCTACAAATCAACTCGTCTCAGAGGGATGACGAACTCGAAGAAATGCTGCACAGCCTGCAGACTAATTTCACCAACCAACTCATTCGCCTGCAAGAAATGGTGGACATCCTCCATGAAAATTCATCTCTCAGTCATCAGCAATTGCAGCTGCTCCTTCATCCCTTGCTACATAACTTCACACTTTGGATTCAGCAGATTGAACGTAACGTCACAAGCATTAATAATAACGTCATCAATTACAAGCAGGAAATGGAAGATAAATGGAACCTTACATATAACAATTTAACAGAAGTGAACGACAACTTACTAGAATTGATTCTCTCTATTAATAGCTCTTCGATAAGTAAAAATGATGAATGGAAAGAAATGTTAAAGCAATTCTATGGTAATCTATCCGTAGTAAAGGAAGAATTCAAAACAAACTTAAGTCAGCTGCAGGAAAAGTTGACATTCATAAATGAGGAACTTCGAGATGAATTAATTGCAGTGCAAAATAATCTAACTAAAAGTGATGAGGCAATATTAGACAACCTCGCAACACTAAATGGAAATCTTACAAGTAGAATAAATAAAACTGAAGAAAGTTTAGACGCAATCCACGGAAATTTAACAAGTACAGACGAAATTATACAGGAAGAACTGAAAGAGGTGCAAAAAAGTGTGGCTCAAAAGTTGATACAACTTCATGCAGCAATGAAATACTTGCATTTCAATTTTTCAGACGAGAACCAAGAACTGCAAAACAAGTTAGACCGAGAATTAGGCAATTTAACATCTATAAAACAGCTCATGCAAGATAGTATGAATGAAAGTACATTAAATTTTTCAGATGTGAATCAGGAACTGGAAAATAAATTAGAAACGGTTAAAACTTTCTTAATGGATAAGAATAAAGAAATTAAAGAAGAGATGTACAATATTTACAATAATTTAATCAATAAAAACAAGGAACTGAAACAAATGATAAACGAAACACCAAAGGATTTGGATGAATGGAATAAAAAGATAGAAAAAGAGATTCAGTTAATAGTAAGTAACTCATCTGAAATTTTTAAGGATTTGATAGGTAAGTCTGAACAGCTAAATAAGAAATTAATGCACCTGGAACATGCACACAATACAGATATAACTGCATTTAACGAGAGTCTGAATAAGCAAAGCCAAAAATTAGAAGACAAGCTGCAAATAATGCACTCAAATTTAACAAATGAGAATCAGAAGTTAGAAGAAGAGTTACATGCACTTTATGGCAACTTGACTTATAAAAATAATGAGCTAGCAGACAAGATTCTCCTTGTAGAAAATACCATCCAGACAAAAATTAAAGAACTAGAAGATAGGCTGTTTGCTGTTAAAAAGAATGTCAGCAGTTGGAATCAGGACCTGCAAGAAGCAGTGGCTCGTATGGAAGAAAAGTTTACCAATGACAGTGTCGACTTGAAAGGTATGATTGATAAAATTAACACTAACTTATCCAAAAAAACAGAAGATATTCAACACGCTCTGGATGATGTGAAAATAAATTTCACTCGAAAACAAGAAGATTTGCAAGATAAACTGAATAATGTCAACAGCAGTCTAGAATATGCATTTGAAAATTTGGAATCTCTTTCCAATCTTGTGCAATATAATTTGTCACAAATTGACAAGGAATTAGAAGACAAAATTGATAATGATTGGAGCAATCTAACTACTCAAATTGCTAGTTTAAAGGAAGAACTACACAGTTCTGTACATAATTTGTCAGTTTTCAATAAACGACTGTATGAGAAGTTAAATAAGACGCATGTAGAATTACTTGAAAGAGATGATAACATAGCAGAGATGCTCTACCAAGTGAGGAAAAACCTATCGAGTGAGAATGCAGAGATACTAAACAAAATAGAGATCAATTACAGAAATCTGTCCAGTTGGAACCAGAATATAGAACTCCGAATTGATGAAGCTCTCAACAATTTAACAGTTTCAACACGGGAATTGGAAGACAGGATAAAGCTTCAACATAGAAATTTAACCGATATTCATGACACGTTGCTGCAAGAAATTGACAAGATTATTAGAAACTTAACAGAGATGCAGAAAAGTTTCAAAGAAGCAATACAGCAGATAGACAATGAATTTCCAATAAAAAACGAGGTAAACAAGAATACGACCAATATCACAGAGAAGTTAAGAGAGGATACACTTCAGTTGCAACAAGATCTGATCAATTTGAAACGTGATATGCAAGATTTAATAAACAATCTGGAATTCTACTTAATTCAGTGGACTGATACAATATATGATGAATTCGAAATATTGAGGAATAACTTAAAAGCCCTAAGACTCGAACTAAAAACAGAAATACAACATGTCCATGATAATTTAAACAGTAAATTCCTGCAACTGCAGAACAATTTTGATCAAATACATCCTGTGCTAAGCGAACTTAAACAAGACCTGAGGAAGGAATTAGGAATTGTTTACCAGAATTTAACAGAAAAATACATCAAAATTAAAGACTCGTTGAGCGGTTTGCAAGGAAATTTGAATTATTCAGAAGAAAAATTTCAAGATACATTAAATAAACTACAGACCAGTTTCAACCATTCAAATCAGCTATTGCAAAATTCTCTGAGTTATTTGAGAGATAATCTCACAAGTAAGGACCAAAATCTTGAATATGCACTCAAAGCACTGCAAAACAACATATCAGATAGTGTGCAGGAACTTCTTAACTCCAGTCATCAAATTTTCATTAATTTAACAAATGACAGTACAGACTTAGAACAAAAATTAAATGAGAGTTACAAAAATTTGAGCTACTGGATAGACAAAACGCAAAATAACATGCAAGATATTAAGTATAATTTTTCTGCTACAGACGAAGAACTGAGAGAAGAGTTGGGAAAGATGAAGAGTAACTTGTCGGACGTAATGAGTCAGAATAGAGAGAAGCTACTGATGCTGGATGACAGTGTAGCAAAAATCATTAAGGAACTGCAAGGTCTGGTCAGAGAGGTGGAAAGCAATGTCACGAGTTTGAAGGCAGACATACACGTCAAGCTGGGTGCCATGTGGAACAACTTCACAGATTGGGAACGGAAGTTGGAGGAGAAAGTGGATCAAGAGCTACAGCAATTGTCTTCTGTCGATCAGCACCTACAAAACATGATAAATGATATTTACAGTAAATTGACTATCAGGGACGACGAACTTGAAAATAAACTAAATGATGTGATTAACAAGAGCTTATCAAACGAAAAGGCCATAATACAAGACATAGTCAATTCAATGCAGAGTAATATGAACAATTTACGTAAAAATCTGAAAGAGAAGATAAATGATGTACGCAGTGACTTAATTAACATGATTTTTATGCTAGGAGAGAAAATACTAAAATTATATATTAACTTAGACAACAAATATCAGGAAATTAAAAGTGAGTTGAAAGATACGAAACTCAGTTTCAACAGTACCATACAGGAATTGCGTGACATAACCAATAAGACAGCCAGGAAATTAACTAATAGGTATAATGAATTACAGGAAGAGATGCATAACATACAGAACAATTTTACAATTGGGCAAGAAAAACTTGGAAAACATTTTGATCAAATTTACCACAATCTATCAACTGCAAATTCACAAACACTCGATGTCCTTCAAAATACAGAAGATAAATTAAACCTGAAAATCGTGGAGCTTCAAGATATGCTAAGTAATATGCTAAATGCGTCAAATCATACTGACCAGGAGCAACTGCTTGAGTTGCAGAACAACATAAGCATCATTTACCAGCAGCTACAAGAGTTCAACAATACTCTAGAGTACTATCTAATCAATAAAACCAAAATGCTACAAGATGAAATAGATTCAAACTATGGAAACCTAACCAGCAAGGATGAAGAACTAGAGAGAAAACTGAATAAGACAAATGTAAATTTAAATAATATTTACAATGAAATTATAAATATCACAGACAGTATAAAGTTTAATTCAAGTACTGAATACGAAAATTTAAAAACGGAACTAGGACACATACACAACAACATATCGAGCACAATAAAATGGCTGGAAAAAGAAGTGGACAACGCCAACAAAAATTCCACTCTTAACAATATGGAACTGAAAGAGAATCTCGAAGAAATACGTAACAACTTGACAGAAACAAACTACACACTTTCGGTAATGCTCTTTAACGTACATAGCAACCTGACTAGTAAGGATGAGGAAATTTTACAGAAGATGGACGACGTTTATAGAAATGTAAGCAATAGAACTCGCAATATAGAAGACACAATTAACGTGATCCAAGAAAATGTAACGCAAGTGAGAGAAGAGCTGGAATCAAAGCTACTTTCCATGTATGATAACTTCAACTCAAGCAGTCAAAATCTGCAGAATGAACTGAGTCTCTTGCAGAAAGATATTATGAACATCTCGAATCAAGAGTGGAACCAAAGATTGTTTGACCTACACAGCAATTTATCCAGTCTGAACTCTGAGCTGGACCAAATGCACTACAATTTCACCCTCAAAAACAAGGAAATAAACGAGAGATTGGATCAACTAAAGAGAGACTTGTCTACAGGGAATCAAGAACTTCGGGAAAATATGGAATTACTTAGGAGGAACTGCAGCTATCTCCATCAAGACCTCGAAAACAAGTTCCTTTTTATTCAGGAGAATGTAACAGCAGGTGACCGCATGTTACAGGAACAGTTAACAGCCCTGGAAAGCAATATTGGCGCCTGGAATAAGGAATATCAGGTCAACTTCGACTACCTAAATGATAATTTAACAGTAATGAATGAGATATGGAACGAAAAGTTGCGTCTTGTGTATCAGAATCTCTCCAGAGTGGATCAACGACTCTACGAGATGCTGGAGCAGATGCAGAGTAACTCCTCTACTTCGAATGAGGAAGTACAAGACAGACTGGCGAAAATGGAAGACAGGCTGACTCTCAGCAAGCAGCAACTGGAGCAAGAATTGCTCGTTGTGAGAAATAATTTCAGCAGTAAATATCAGAACATTGAGGACAATTTGAAACTTGTGATGGACAATTTTGTCAACGCATCCCGAGAAGTAAAAGAAAATTTTGACGCTATTCGCAGGAACTTGACGATCAGTGATCTTATTTTACAAGAACAATTTGATAACATGAGTAATAATATAGCTACACAAATACTAGATATAAAACATGACCTAGATAACATTAATATTAATTCACCTTTTGAGAGCAAAGAACTTGAGGAGAAATTGTATGAAATGCAGCAAAATTTTAGTGACAGAATTTATAAATTAAATACAAAATTGAATGAAGTGGTAAACAACACAAGTCAGAAGGATTTCGCAGTCAAAAAATCGCTAGAAGAATTAGAAAAGAAATTTAGTGCTATTAATCTAAACTTTCAGAATCAGTTTATCTCTTTACATAATGAACTTAATGAAGAACTGGAACAATTCAAAGATGAGGTCAAATTACGAGAACACAATACAAGCAAAAAAATTGATGAAGTGGAAGGAAAATGTGACAATTTGGGACAGATTTTAAACGAAAATTACAGCAATCTCAATGTCAAAGTGCATGACCTGTGGGGAAATTTAACAAGTCAGAGAGAGAAATTGAAAGAAAAAATAGATGACATATACAGCAACATAACCCAAGTTCTGACTGACGTGAAGAACGACCTCCATAATCTACAGTACAATACATCAAGCAAAAATGATGAATTAGAAAGTAAAATAATTGAGGTTCAGAGTAATTTATCGAATAAAACATCTCAACTTGAAAACATGTTGCAGAGGTTCTATGAAACTTTTTCTGATGCTGATAAGGGAATAATAACAAAACTGGACGACGTTCACGGGAACTTATCGAGTTGGAACCAAAACCTTCAAGACAGGTTAACTCATTTTGAAGAGAATTTAAGCAATACAAGTGGTAAACTTTATGATGATCTGCAATCACTTCACGCCAATTTCACTGAAAATATACAAAAAGTAAACAAAACGTTCATCGACATGCAAGATAATATGACACTTCTAAACAAGAATTTTGATGCAAAACTTAATGCACTGCAAAATAATGTGACTACTGACAACAATGCATTGCTGAGTAAAGTTGACTGGGTGCACTCGAACTTGAGCAAGAGAGATGATGAAATGCAAGAGCTAATTAGTTATGTCCAGGATGACGTCTCTAATAACGGTCAAGAATTGAACAAAATAAAATTTAATTTAATAGACCTTTGGCAACAATTTCAATCTGAATTACTTAAACTCAGCAACAATTTTACTTCCAGATATAAAGATCTACAAGAAAGACTGGATCAGATAGCAATGAACATAACGGACAGAGATCATGGCTTACATGAGAAGTTGGATCTCATGCTTGCAAACTTATCAAAATGGAATAGAGAGTTGAGACAGAAGGTAGCTGAAGTGCATAAACATGTGCTTAGTAACATTGAAGAACTAGACAACAAGCTTTTGTTTCTGAATACAAATGTAACTAATGGGAACACGGAATTGAGAAAACTACTGATTGATGTTTACAGTAATTTATCTACCGAGAACAGCTTACTGCAATCAAAATTAGATTTAGTGAAGCTTAATTTAAGCACTGAAATTCAAGCAATACAAGATGAGCTGTTTAATATGTTTGGCGACTTAAATATTACGAATCAACAAGTTAAATATATGTTAATTCAATTACAAAACAATTTTACTATCAAAATGTCAGACATTGATCAGAAAGTCCAGTCTATACACTACAATACGACAGGCAATGATAAAAACATAAAAACAAAGTTGAAGGCTATTCACAATAACGTAACAACCATGCTTCACAATCTGAATAATAATTTCAGTAATATTGAATACTTGCTGCAACAGATGAACGAGGATTTACTGGTGAAACTGGACGAGCTTAGGAATTCAACTTCAAACAGCCATGATATACATAAGGATCTGCTACAAATGCACAACGACTTGTTAAATGATACCGCAGAGCTGCTGCAGAATTTGCATCACCTGGAGGGCAACTTGGACTCTGTGGGCAAAGACACAAAGGAAGAGATAGAAGACTTGAAGCATGACTTGTTCCGTGAGACCCAATTGCTTCACAGTGAGATTGAAAGGCTGGAAAATAGCGTGAGTACAGGGACCCTGCACCTCAAAGACAACCTACAAAGTTTCCACACGAACTTCAACAACAGTAATGAAAAAATTCGCGATGAACTTGAAACTCTGCACAGCGATTTAACAAACTTGAGTCAGGACTTGCAGCTATTTGTACAACACTTAAGCAACCAATTACTGCAACGATTTGAAGAATTGAACAGTGATTTCAGAGACATGTATGGTAACTTATCACACATGAATAATGGACTACAAGAAAACCTGCTACAAGTACGAAGTAATGTTACCTCTAGTGCACAGGAGCTGCAAGGAAAGATGGATTATATACATGGCAATTTATCAAGCCTAAGCATGCAAATATTGAAAGCTTTATTAGGTGTGTGCAGTAACTTTACCAATACAGAGGCCGTGATCGAGAATATACTGACTCAAATGTTCTACAATCTAACAGGTGACAACAAAGAGTTAAAAGAGAAACTAGAGCACGTTCATGACAATATATCCAACAGCAATAGAAAACTGAAGGATGAAGTACTGAGAGTACAAATTAATCTAAATAACACAAAGCATGATATTCTCACAGAACTAGTGTTACAATATAAAAATACGAGTGCTTGGAATCAGGGACTAAAGGACACACTGTTCGATGGAGAAAAGAATTTAACAAACACATACAACAATCTATACATAAAACTGAACGAAACGCATATGGATCTAACTGAAAGAATCCAACAGGTACTACAGAATGTAGGTCAGGATTATGAAAACTTTACGGATCAGGATCTGCAGATAATCGAACTACTGGAAGGTCTGAGCAGTGATTTAAACACCAGTAGTATTAAGTTACGAGATAACTTGGTTCATGTGTATCTAAACTTAACGATCAAAACTGATTTATTAGCAAAGTTGCTGAATCTGGTGCAGAACAATATAAACAACAGAAGTGACATCTTGCACGAGAAATTAAATACTTTACAGAGTAACTTTACAGATATCAAAAAGGAACTGTATGAGTTATTGAATGACCTGCTTCTCAATTCTTCATATACACATCAGGAGGAATTCCAGCAACTTTTACAGAACATTGAAAACAATTTAACAAGTTCACTATATTCTGTAGAAGACATGTTGGATAACCTAAGCGTTAAACTAAAGGACACAGAAGAAGTGGTAAGTGATAATTTGTTATTCATGTACCGAAATCTGTCTGATGATAATCGGAAACTGCAGAAGATATTACTTATTCTGTACAACGATTTGCTAAATAAGATCATGGACTTGGAGATGTCACAAATTACAACAGAAGAATTAAATTATTTGAACTCAGAAATAAAGGGTGGAATAGCTGCATTGAATAATAACTCCTACGCAATGAGTGAAGACTTAAAGAACAAGTTAGATCAGATGCAGGTAAATATAAGTGGAAGTAATCAAAATATTCTAACGGCTCTGCTTCAGGCACATGCAGATTTAAGTAACAAAACTCATAAACTACAAGACATACTTACCAAGGAAACTTGTAATGTGTCAGATGGAAGTGGAGATTTGTATAATAAGCTGGATGTAATGCAAAATAATTTAACACATCTGAATAATGAAATTAAAGATAAACTGAAAGAAGTTCAGGATAATTTAGCAACTGGAAACAAGAAAGTAGGAAATATGGTGGAAAATGTGCAAGAGAATCTAACTGCCATTGGTGCTGGACTACAGGACAAGTTAGATTACGTTCACAACGGCTTACAGAACAAGGATGCAGAACTGCAAACAAGTTTAGAAGAAATTTATAATAGTTTAAATAGCAGTGATCAGTATTTACGAGAGGACATGTTCCCAGTTATTCACGACTTGAACAAAAGAAGCTATGACTTACAAAAAATGCTGGATGCAGCGTATGATAATTTAACTAATAGCACGCACAAAATTATAGACAGTTTAGTCTACATTCGGGACAACTTACCAAGTACCGGTAACAATGAAAGTATGGGTACGCAACAAAATTTTAATGACTTGTATAAGAATCTCACCAATAAATTAACAGAACTACAAAGTAATCTAGATTCTACTCACTTCAATATGTCATCAGTGAATGAAGAGCTTCGTGACAGACTGAACAAGCTACACAAAAACCTCACCAATGGCATGCAAGAGCTTCTGAAGCAGTTTCGTGATCTGCGCAGCAATGTGTCTAGTGAGTATGAAGCTGTGCAGGGCAGCATTGCAGAACTTGGCATGAACCTAACAGAATTAACTAAATACGTGAACGAAGAACTAAATCATCTGCTTATGAATGTGAGTAGCGCAAATCAGGAATTGAGAGAGAGACTGGAGAGCATGGAGAGAGAGATGAAACTTCAGAACCAGGATATGGATTCTAGGCTGGACAACTTGCTGACCTCAATGACTAACAATTCACAGAACATCCGTGACATACTTGAACAACTTCACGGCAACACGTCGCACGGGGAAAAAGAGTTTCCAAGTCTAACGCAGGATGTCGTGAGACTAATACAAGAAGTAAAGCAGAATTTAGATCATGTATATAACAATGTAAGCAGCTTCAACTTCAACCTCATGGAGAAGCTTGTTGAGATGCAAGCTAATCGAACAAGCAGCGATCTGAAACTGCAAGACCATTTGCAACAGATGCATGACAACCTAAATGCTAACAACACAAAGCTGCAAGTCATTCTGAAGGACATGAATTTAAATTTAATAGCCAGGGACCTAGAGACTCAGGAGAAATTGTATTATATTGAATCTATCTTAAATACTAAGCTCGAAGAACAAAGAAATATTCTAAACTTGCTGCAAAGTAATTTATCACTTGCGAGTGACAATTTAGAAGCAGCTCTACAACTTCTTTATGGTAATCTAAGCATTAATCATCAAGACATAAAAACATTTTTGGAACATTTTGAAAATAAATATTCGAATATCAGTTCTAAATTAACTGATAAAATCGACCTGCTTTCTGATAATTGTAAAGAATGCAACCAAGATATTTACAAAAGACTGCTAGAAATTCACAACAATTTAACGTCTGGCAACCAAGATATTCTATCACTTTTAAGTTCTTTACGAAATAATTTAACAAATCTAGAAGAAGAAAAACGAGGCCGACTTGAATATCTGTTTAACAATCTGACAACCCACTTAGAAGGTATAAACACAGACCTAGAGAAAGTGCATACAAATCTTACAGTTATATTTATGGGACTACACAGCCTTCAGACTAACGTAACCACAAACAATGAGAAGCTTGCAGACATGCTGAGTAACGTTCACGACAATCTAACTTCTGACAACAGGAAACTAGATCTGAAAATAAGTGACATTCAAGGCAATGTAAACAATATGAACACAGAAATAACAGAACGCTTGGACAAAATGCACCACAACATGTCAACTCAGTATCAAAATATCCATGAACTTTATAATGAGCGACAGAATAATTTAACTTCAAGTAATGAAAACTTACTTAACACTTTGGGCAAGATTAAACATAAGTTGTTAAATGGGATGGAACGTGTATATAAAAAGCTTGTTGATTTGCAGAGCAACTTAAGCTTCTGGAACAATGACAGTGGAAAAGACTTCCTTCAGCTGCACAGTAACATAACGGATATGAAACAAGAGCTGGAAAAAATGCTAAATCAGATTCATAACAATTTGAGAAATATAAATGAAAAAATAGAGAACAAGTTGGTCAAAGTGCATGATGACTTGGTAAACAACAGTAAAAAAATACAATATGATTTACTTAGTTTACACAAAAATTTATCTGACGTTGGTACAGTTCTTAAGGACTTTATGAGTAGGATTAATTTCTCGGATGCAGATGATAATATAAAACAGAAATTAGGAGAAATATATGATAATTTGACAGCTACAATACAAGTACTTCACAGTGAATTAATGGATGAGCAAGGCCGGCTGATCTACGTGAGTCAAGAGCAGCAACAGAAGTTGGAGCAACTGGAGAGAGGAATGAACAGGACACAAGGTGAAGTGCAGAACAAGCTGGCGCAAGTGGAGAAGTTCTTGACAGCAATGCACAAGGAGCTGTACGATATGTTAAGCTCCATCAAAAGTAATATCACCGAAGGAGATCTAACTATAGACAAGAAACTAGATCAGATTTATACCAATCTGACACAGCAACACTCAGAATTGAAGCTTAGACTGGGAGAGGTCAGCACTGTGCTGACTGGCAGGGTCGACGAGCTGGAGAGAACGCTCTGCAACTTCACCAGCACGAACAAGGAGCTGGAGGAACACATGAGCAGTGTTCACACCAACTTGACCAACAGCCACAAGGAGCTCCAGAATAACATGTTCGACATGTACAATGGCCTGGTGACCGAGAACAAGAAACTGCAGGAGGAGATGACGCTAGTGCATAGCAACCTAACCCAGAGCAATCAGAAGCTCTATGACGATATGTTAGTAACAAATCGGAATCTCAGCCAACAGATCGTCAATCTGGTAGACAAAGTTATAAAACTGCAAGATGATGGAATTGAATGTCAGGTGAGATTTCTATTCTATTGTCATTTACCTTAAGATCATCACCATCATCTTCAACAAGTATTAGGCCTCTCGAATAGCCTGTTACGTCTCCTCACAATTGATCTCGCCGTCTCTTTCTAGGTCTTTCCAACGATCTTCTTCCTCCAGTTAGTTCTATAATTGTTAATCGTATCGATTGAACTTTCCTCAAGCGGGAATCAAACCTGCGACTTCCTGTTCTCCGGTCAGGTGCTCTACCACTGAGCTATCGAGTTCGTCTCACGCCAAAGGCTTGGAATTATCTTTTCATACTGGCGACTCTGTTATAGAGTACTGTCCATAGCGTCTGATCTAGTCAGCACTGCTTATGGGTGTGAAGAAACTTTTTTTTTTGGCGTGAGACGAACTCGATAGCTCGGTGGTAGAGCACCTGACCGGAGAACAGGAAGTCGCAGGTTCGATTCCCGCTCGAGTTTGTGTAATTTTTCTTTCATACCATGGCATGATTGTGACTATAATAGTATTTAAATTCATGAACTTTCCATTTTTAACTCCTTCCTTATATCTTCATTTCTCTTCTTATCTATCAAGGTGTAACCTGCCACATATCTTAAGAACTTCATTTCGCTGGCTTCAATTCTACGTTCTTGATCTTTTCTTAATGTCCAACTCTCACTGCCATAAAGGAATGCTGGTAGAACCATAACTTTGTAAAATTTTAATTAAGTTTCCTTCCTCACTGTTCTGCCCAAAGTTCGTCGTATAGTTCTGCAAAAATGATTAAAAACATTGATTTTAGTTTCAATCTCTGAGTTTGCCTTGTAAGTCACATTGCAGCCTAAATATTTAAATGTATTTACTTGTTGTACAATTATATTATTTAATTCAATTTTCACCTGTAATGGTTGTGATCCTACAAATGCCATAGTTTTTGTTTTTTCTGCTGAGATTTTCATATTAAAATCACTGGCTACTTTATTCAATCTGAAAATTGCTTTCTGTAGTTCATTTTCACTGCCACTAATTATCACTTGATCGTCTGCATAAAATAATGTTGTGAAATTTAGCTTATTAATGGTAAAATGTTCAATCTTCGTCAACCATATTTGTATGACTTCGTCCATATATATATATATATATATATATATATTAAACATAGTGGGTGAGAGGGGACACCCTTGTCGCACCTTAAGATATCTATGATAATTCTGTGGCTGGGAGGAAAAAGGTCTTGAGTAAAAATTTTATACTTTTCAGGAGAGCAGTAGAAAGATTGAAATTGGTGCCAATTATAGAGTTTTTTTAATTAAGAGGTTTTTCCTGGATATTATGTGTTTATATTTTTTCTAAAATAGGTAATATTGCTCATTTAACAATTTTCTTAATTATTTCCAAAAATAGCTGCACTTAAGCCCTTTTAAGACTAGAAGCCAAACTGAGTAGAACGGACTATTAAACATAAGACCTTTTTCATGTCAAAATAAACGAGAAATGTAAATTATTAGGAATGCAAAATGGGTCTTAAGCAATTATAGGACTGTTTACCTGCTGCTTAAAGTTTTAAAAGGAAAGGGCATCAGTATGTGATAAAGTGGCTAAAATACAAGTTAGACCTTTTTAATAGGGAAGCGTGGAAAGTAAACATGTGATGTTTGTAAGGAATAAAGTATTAAATATTCTTAAGTCCTTTATTCTGTGTGTGCTCGTTTCAAAAAGTACTTAGGACATTTGGTAATGCTCTATAAATCCAGTCAGGAGTCTTATTTGACTTTAGCCGTTTTACCAGATTGTAGAGAATTGTCTCCGCTTTCAGAATATATAAAAATCTCATTTTCACAAAAAACTAACTTAAGACCTTTTTCCTCCTGACCACAGAATTATACAATGAGCATCTTTTGAAACCATCCATTTATAAATCGGTCACTTACTGGTGCGACTCCGTCATAACCACTGGCATATCCTTCTGTGAACTCACAGCATCAAACCAGCATTCCCCACATTCTCCTCCATAAAGTTACGGCGTAGTTGAATTCGAATTTTATTTACAGTCTGTGAACACAATATGTGCAATCGACAAAGTCAATAATATTATGTTATACGATCAAAATTACAAAATAAAAACAACAGAACACATAAAAGACAATAAAATCCTAACAAAAGAGACTAAACAATCTTAGCATTAAATAACTCATTGATATCATAAAAAGATTTGTTCATCAACCAAAAGGACCTCCTTTCCAAATTAAAAATATAAGAAAAAAATTTATTTGAAATTTTAAAATATATAATAAAATAATTATTAATCGTTTCTGATAGCCTACATTTGAGTAGACCAAAAAGATCACAGTTTCTGGTATCATGTAAATGTACAGTCTTAGAAACAAATGATGGAGGGAAAAATTGTTCCTGGACCGGGCATCGAACCTGGGACCTTTGGATAAACGTACCAATGCTCTCCCAACTGAGTTACCTGGGAACTCTACCAGACACTGATCCAATTTTACTCTCTATATCCACAGACCTCAAAGTGGGCTGACAACCATCAAGCAACCAACATTGACTGCACACTAACTCTGTGTGACTTAAATTGTGGTTTTCTGTTAACATACAGTGACATGTATTATGCAAATCAAGCTTTCAGGTATAACTCCCTGTAAAGTTGATTTGAATAATTTCGAGGGAAAAATTGTTCCGGGACCGGGCAGTAGTAGCTCAGTTGGGAGAGGGTTGGTACGTTTAACCAAAGGTCCCGGGTTCGATGCCCGGCTCCGGAACAATTTTTCCCTCGAAATTATTCAAATCAACTTTACAGGGAGTTATACCTGAAAGCTTGATTTGCAAATGATGGAGCACATATTATATTTTATAAGTTAAGTCCCAGGAACGAGGCACTGCTCATGGTCAGAGGACAAACAACCAGATTCACAAGCAAACCACTAGTCGAGGTAATAATATTCGTTCTGTTTCGTTGTATGTCGTCCCTAAGTAGCTAGAAAAAGTTGTTGTTGTTTTTGTTGTTTTCTAATGCCAGGCATTTGACAATAAAGTCATTTGACCTCTTGCACTCCAATATTTTTCAAAGATATTATCATGGCCACCCACTGAAGCACAGATTTTGAGGTGTTCCAAATCCATTTCTTGGTTTGAGTTGCACAATGGGCAGTTAGAGGACTGATATATTCCAATTCTATGCAGGTGTTTGGCCAAACAATCATGGCCTGTTGCCAATCTAAATGCAGCTACAGACGATTTTCGTGGTAAATTGGGAATTAACTGTGGGTTATGATGCAGAGAGTTCCATTTTTTCCCTTGAGATTGTGTTATCAAATTTTGTTTGTTGAAGTCTAAGTATGTAGATTTAATAAATCTTTTCACAGAGTAATACGTAGATTTAGTAACAGGTCTGTAAGTAGCAGTGCTGCCCTTTTTTGCTAAAGCATCCGCATTCTCGTTTCCCAGGATTCTACAATGGGATGGTATCCATTGGAATACAATTCTTTTATTGAGTGATATTAATTGAGAGAGCATTTTAGTTATTTCTGCTGTTTGAGATGAAGGTGTGTGTTTAGAGACGATTCATAGAATAGCTGCTTTGGAGTCTGACAATATAACTGCATTCTTTAATTTATTGATGTGGCATAAATTACCATTAAGTTAAGGTAAAATTATTCTGAGGTAAAATAGTCCCCCAATCGGATCTCCGGGTGGGGACTACTTTAATGGTACAGAATCAACTAAACATCTTACAATGGAATGCTGGTGGTATAACATCAGCCAAGAAGACTGAACTAGCTAGAAAAAGTGCCAGGGAAGAAAATTTAGTACAAATAAATAGTGCGAAAAAGACTATACAAGAAACAAAAAGAAAGAAAGAAAAACATTATGGTTTATTTCCACAACTAATTCAAATTATTTCTTATTAATTTAAATTAAATCAAGTTAATGTCCAATTTCATGATTTAAGTTATGAAGTATTGCATCGCTTCATACAGACCATTTCTGTCGTGGACAGTTTTAGTCTAGTGGAGAGAGACTATCTACTTCCCATGCAGTTGGGCGACTCTATGCTTCTATGATGCCAAGGAGTGATAAATGCTGGTTTCATGTGAACAAAGTATTAGATCCACGTGTTTTTTTTTTTTGCATTTTTTGCATTAATTTGTTTATTTTCGTTTTATTTTGGGAAGAAAATTTATCTCCCAAGTATTAACCCACAGGTGTTGGGTATAAGTTGTTGCACTTAAAAAAATTTGAATGCAGACAGATATCATGTGTAAAAGTTAGCGACGCTATTTAAAAAAAATTAAAACCTTCACCTAACTGGAAATTGAACCCGGGTCCCCGCTGTCGCAAGCCAGCATGTTACTGACTTCCCCACCAGGGCGAAGGGTATAGAGATGGCACGAAGAGAGACTTACAGCCGCCCGACTTGAACTCAAAGGAGGCAGCACACATACAAATGTTGTTGTTGTTTTGTAATGCCAGGCATTTGACAATAAAGTCATTTGACCTCTTGCACTCCAATATTTTTCAAAGATATTGTCATGGTTAGCCACTGACGAACAGATTTTGAGATGTTCTGAATCCATTTCTTGATTTGAGTTGCACAATGGACAGTTAGGAGACTGATATATTCCAATTCTATGCAGATGCTTGGCCAAACAGTCATGGCCTGTTGCCAATCTAAATGCAGCTACAGACGATTTGCGTGGTAAATCGGGAATTAACTGTGGATTATGATGCAGAGAGTTCCATTTTTTCCCTTGAGATTATGTTATCAAATTTTGTTTGTTGAAGTCTAAGTAGGCCTATGTAGATTTAATAAATCTTTTCACAGAGTAATACGTAGATTTAGTAACAGGTCTGTAAGTAGCAGTGCTGCCCTTCTTTGCTAAAGCATCCGCATTCTCGTTTCCCAGGATTCCACAATGGGATGGTATCCATTGGAATACATTGAGTGTTATTAGTTGAGAGAGCATTTTATTTATTTCTACTATTTGAGATGAAGGTGTGTGTCTAGAGACTATTGATAGAATAGCTGCTTTGGAGTCTGACAATATAACTGCATTTTTAAATTTATTGATGTGACAGAGAAGATTCCTGAGACTTTCACTTATTGCAGTGATTTCTCCATCAAAAAATACATACAAATGTACTGGTGTGAATCGTTCTTCAATATGATACTTAAATTTTTTCACCAACAAGAGTCGTGCCATGAATTGTTTTCAAGACTGTACATGACTTCTGTGTGGCAATATTATGAGGATTACCTTTAACAGCAAGATGCCTCGAACTATGAGCAAATCAGTTGTGAGTCACGCTCATTCGGGTAGTGCAGTAGTGTGTTGTGTTGTGCAATGGTTAGATATTCATTGCATCATCATGTACTGTATATGTATATTTTGAAGATATACATAAAGTGCAAGAAATCATGTAATGTAATAAGGCAAAAATTTAGATGTAAATTTCCTAACAGCCTGGATTAAAGTAATAACAATTTAATACACAGTAATATTATATTATAAATAATTGATTAAATGGCGATCTTACTCGTGTTAATTATGTAAGCATGTGCGGCTTACATAATTAACACGAGTAAGATCGCCATTTAATCAATTATTTATATTCAAGTGTTAAAAGTAGTGTACGAAAGATTCAACATGGATATTATATTATATTTTAGCTTAATAAAGATATACATACTTATTTAACAAGACAAAAAGAAAATATATTTTTTTCTCAGCATAGCTCAGTAACTTATGGAACGAAAGGACTTGACCATTTTTTAACAACAACTTTTAACCAACTTCCTTTAGAATATAAAATTTTACCAAATTGCCGGTGTTTTAAGAATTGTTTAAAAATACGTTTTTGGGAAGATTATTTATTTTAATTCTCAGCTGATTTATTTATTTCATGGTTTCAAACTTTTTCTTCTTTCTGCCCAAAACTTTATGTTATCTTACTATTTGTTCTTATTTTTTTATTTTTCTTTATTTATTTAATAAATTCTTGTGTTGTTATTTGTTTCGTGACTTTTTCAATTACATTGTACATCATATGTATGTGTTCTTGTATAGCCCCTACATATGAGTTGGGGCATCTTCACACTATTGATGAAGTTACAGAAAACATTCGAACATAAATTAGGTTCATAAGTGTAGGGGAACTGACATGTGTAAATTATAGTTTCATTAGAAGATGTAGATTGTGCACCACACAAAACGGGCAACACTTTCAGTACCTTCTGTGAAAAGGATGAGTACCGAATTAACTAATAAATTTATGTATTTAATGTATAATATACCGTAATATTACGGAGAGGAATGTGAGGGAATCCTGGTCAAGTATCATAGCATCTTGAGTCCATGAAAGGATATACCGGTGGTCATAAGGGCATCATGCCGATAAGCAGCTGACTTGCAAACTAATAGCTTTAAAAGATTCTCACTGTATACATCATAAGTGTGAATTGTTACAGTAGCATACTATTTTCTAATTATTTAAAATTATGGATAGATGCGGACCTAGAAAAAAAATTTGGGCCACCTGAATTTTCCAAGTTCCATGATCAACTCACAAAGCTTGTAGTGAATGAGAAAACAAATGAATACTCTTTGAAAGTAAAGAACTACTTTGATAACAACTGGAGAACAGGAAACCATTATTAAAAAGAAAAATGTATTCTGAAACTTAGTAGATATCATTGTGTTGCATTAATGTTATTTATTTTGATTTGAGTTACCTTTCTAACAACTAAAATTTTTCATTTGTTAAGAGTTTTATTTTTTTTTTAAATAGACTTCTTACAATTTTTATATAATATCCTCTACAAAAAGCATCTCTTGGTGCAACAAATACAAATGAGTCTAGATGGAAAACAATGTATATATACTGGTAAGCTACAATATTCACTCTTGCACATGATCTGTATACAAAGCTGACATATTTAATTTTATTTCATTATCCGAATTGAAATTAAGCTCGTACTAAGAAAATTGTATATCTGCTTGTGAAAGTAGATTCTCTTTTAGGGCAAGGTATTGTGAAGTTTTCTTCAACTTCATGGCACCACATTCTTCTACATGATCATATTATTTTTCACTGACGTTCAGATTAATTTCATTAAAAATATTTATGTTCTGCAGGAAAAATTAAGAGCTGCTTTGAATCAAGTAGACAAACTACACTACAAGCTGAATTCTACACAAGTGAGTACCAGTACCTATACAGAATAGCTCTTGTTATTACAGAAGAATTCATCATATCCAGCTACTGTGTGACAAAGCCAGTGTCGGCTAACTGATTTTGCTGGATAATTGGAAAATACGTTTATAGGTTATGTAAAGACACACTGTAAGTACTGTACAAACATTATTTTCCATGTTGAAATTTAATAATATTCATATAGATATTTAAAAATAAAGTTTTGAAATAACAATGTTTATTTTTAGTACTGAATATGATAATGTACATTAATCAGTTCATAATTACTGTAATACAGTAATACATAACAGCATAAAAAATATTAAAAGTTTTCGTAACTTTATGACAATTTTAAATGGCGTCATGTGAATCATGTGACGTGAACAGCAGTGTAGCCAATGTCGCAAATATAAAGACGATGAAGTAACACTCGACAATTGGAGCATAATAATATTTTGCTTGCTTTTTGTGGAATCCATTATGCAAAAGCAGTGCTTGGAGGTAATAGCCACGATACTATCTATCACTCAAATGAAATTTTTGCGCACTGTAGGAACAGAGAATTTCAATGAATTAAATACTATTATAGTCACAATCATGCCATGGTATGAAAGAAAAATTTCACAACCTCGAGCGGGAATCGAACCTGCGACTTCCTGAATTTCACATTTTCCTATTTAAACTCATCCAACACCCCTTCGAAATAGGCGAGTTCAAGTGGTAAATTTAAAGATATTGTCTCTGCATTTTGTTTGCAAGGTCCAAGCTACAGCTTACCAATGCTACCTGATATACTCTAGGGACATAATGGGTTTTTTTGTCTATGTTTTCACACGTGAACAATATAAAGAGTAAATATGATATGTGGCATGTGCAATCCATGAAAACCACTCACATCTTCGACTGACTCTTCCCTTTCGCCTGATACACATACAATAAATACACATACAATATGTTTCTACATTTATTTATTTTAATTTGCTATATATAAAAATGAATGAGTTATCCTTACAAGAATGTCATTAGCAGCCATTAAATTGTATCTGCAGACAGTCCAACTTGTCACGTTAAAGGCAGTCAGGATGATGTGCTGTGAAGTGTCCCAGAAAACTGCAACACAAGTACACATTAATGTTTTACATAAATTATCATCACTGTTTTCGTTCCATATTTGATCATCTGATACTTTGTACAATCTTAATTAATAATTCTTAGATCAAGTCAAAGGGAATATATACTGAAAAGAGAAATGTTAATTTTTAATACGAAAAAAAAACTAAAATCTTATTTCCGAAAGACGATGATGAAATATTCTAGAAAAATTATAATTTATAGCTACTCATTTGTAATCCTATTATACTGTTATTAAAAATTAATTTAACTACTGGTATATTAAACTTTTATACAAGAACACACATTTTATAAAATTTAATTTAAATCTAATTAAGTAATTGATTAATTAGCGGACTTACTCATGTTAATTATGTAAGTCTGTGCAGCTTACAGCTGTTTCGGTGCTTCATCACACCATCCTCAGAGCCTACTAGAGCTCGGCATCATCTCGAACTTCTCTGCCTGTTGTGTGGGTGCGTTTGATTGTTGAAAGGTGTTGAAAAGTGGAGTCAAATAGAGTGTGTGTGTGTGTGTGTGTGTGTGTGTGTGTGTGTGTGTGTGTGTACTGATACATAATTAACACGAGTAAGTCCGCTAGTTAATCAATTAGCCTACTTATATTCAAGTGTTAAAAGTAGTGCAAGCAAGATTGAAAATGGGTAAATCTAATTATTACAAATTCTTTTTGTTACAGTCAAAACTGGACGAAGCCAATCAGAAAATTAAATATTTACAACAACAACTTTTCAACATACAGGTAAGTCTTTCACTAAAATAGGCACACAGGTCCATTGCAGCTGTAATGCTCCTCAGGTCTATTTTAACTTACCCGGAGTTCGAAGTTTGGCAATAAGTTTAGCTGGCTCACCACCTACTAATTTGTCATATTAAAATTACATCATGATAACGAAAATCAGAATGTAAGATAAGTGATCACTATTATACAGTGCATACATTTTATCTTTCCACATTCGCATGTGAGCACCTGTGCTATGCACTGCAGCTTTTGCTCTACTTCTGCGAGCATGTGAAGATGAAATGTAACTAAGATTGCAAACCTATCCTCATAATCTAAAAATCCAGTTCATTACGTTACTATAGCTTTCAAAACAATGTAAGAAATTAGCGAAAGGGGCATCAGTACCAGAGTATCATAAGTTTTAAATAAAGAAGTTATAGGTATATTTTTATTATGACTCGAGAATTTCTTCCAGACTGACCTGGCTTAACTTTGTACAAAAGAGAACTATAATTTATAGTGAGCACATATAATCCCTTTAACTGTCACCTCTTTTTAAGAAACTATCAGCAAAAAAAATTACAGAAAATTTTAATAAAAGAAAACAGAAGATATAAATTACTCTGAGGACTCAAAAGATAGGAAATTGTGGGGAAGTATAACCATGAAGGTGCGGTGTGAGGCCATAATAGAAAAATTGTTTCCTTAGATTAGGATGCTACAGAGTACCATAAATTGGGGTTACTTGAAACACTTTCGAAATTTAATTTACCACGGTGTTCTTAATTTTTGTATAATTTTTATCTACTGATACATATAAGACCAGTGGCATAGTGTTGAAAGCACTGGTGGTGCAACACCTCATTCATTTATGTTTGCAGACCGAATTTTTAGTTTTTAATGGAGGTTTCATGTTACCCCACAGGGTGGTGATAATTGAAACAGGAATGAGAACATGCTGGTTTTTCAAGTTAGAAATCAAGTGAGATACTTGAAACAAACAAATAATTAAGAAAATTAATGAATTAAGAAATGTTACTAAACATTTTTTTTTTCAGTAGTACAAATTAATTTTTATACAGCACTTGGTACAAAATATAAAATTTAAATTTATTACAAATGAGAAGAGAAAATTTCCTTTCCTTCATACAGGGTGTTGTAAAACTCCATACTCAAACTTCTAGGGATGGTAAAAGAGCCCAAAACAAAGATTTTTTGTTATATAATCATAGGTTGGAAAGCAATAATTATGTCAGTCGTTACCTTCGAATGCAGATATTGCTGACAGACACTGAAAGTGTGGTAACCATTTAAAATGATAATGCATCTCTCATACGTTGAAATACTCCATGTTGATGTTGTAAGTGATCGGCAGCTACAAGAATCCGAGCAACGAGGTCCTCCTCTGACACAATTGTCGTTTCATACACTCTTTAAATGTCCCCACACAAAAAAATCGAGTGGGGTAAGGTCAGGAGAACAAGCAGGCCATGCAATGGGCCCACCCCGGCGAATCCAATGTTCACCGGATGTACCACGTAAAAGCTGTGTGCAGCCTGCTAATTGTGACGTGTTTGTGATGTGCAAAGATACTTGCTTCTACTCAGTGATGTGTTCGAAAGTGATGACTAACGTAACTATTGGTTTCCGACCTAAAGTTATTTAACGAAAAAAATCTTTGTTTTGGGCTCCTCTACCATCCCTAGAAGTTTGAGTATGGAGTTTTGCAAAACTCTGTATAAACTATAAATACCTGCATTTCAATTGGAAAGAAATAGCGACCCGTCTTACAAACAATGGTTTTACTGCACACACAATGTCTTGAATTTTCACATAGGGTACAATAATAATCATTTTTTCTGGGACAATGTAAATGTTAGAAGTTTTCATTCATTGTCTCATGAAGGACTCATCCCCTTTAATGCTCACAATTTTGGCTCTTTGAAGAGTTTCATATGATAAATCTATATACGATCGAGTCCCTGGCAGCTTCTAATACTTCTTCGGTATTTTTAGGCTAAAATGAAACCAGAAAGTTCATTAACTGACTATCTATTGATAATTGCAGACTGAATATTACAGAGAACTGGATGTGGCTTTTAGAGTAGCTAAGTATTGCAATAAGTGAGATTAGGTTTGATTACAAGTTTTATTATTTCACCCATATAGTTTATGGTCTATAGTAGAAGTTTCATAAGCTATGATTTTAAGTTACTTATTAGTTACGATATTACCTTTGTAAAATTATACCCATTTAAATCACTTAGGTACATTATGATATTCCATGTAATGATGATGAGCAAGTCCACACCTATAGAGTAACAGTTAGCGCGTCTGGCCGCGAAACCAGGTGGCCCGGGTTCGATTCCCGGTCGGGGCAAGTTACCTGGTTGAGGTTTTTCCGGGGTTTTCCCTCAACCCCAATATGAGCAAATGCTGGATAACTTTCGGTGCTGGATCCCAGATTCATTTCACCGGCATTATCACCTTCATTTCAATCAAAAGCTAAATAACCTAAGATGTTGATAAAGCGTCGTAAAATAACCTACTAAAAAATAAAAAAAAAATGATGAGCAATGATCTTCCTGGCTTTGGTCTACAAGTTGTCACCAAATCAATTGGAAGGAATTTAAAAGCAGTGATGTATTGTACCGGTATATTAATTATTAACATTCCATGGTATTCGTACATTGCTTCACAGCTAGAATATGTAACAAGTCAAAAAACTTAATGCTACTATTAAGTTATTAATTTATAGTCACAGTATATTTGAAATATATACAGAAGAGGTTTACAATCTAGTCTACTAGTATAACACAAAGTTTTAGTATCAATTTCATGAAGCGTTGTTGAATATCATGAATTCACCTATAGAATAGAAGGCGTGAGAAATTTAGATACTTCTTTAATTTGGCCCTAAATAATCTTATGTTTTGAGTTTCTTGTTTCCAAACGAAGTTGGCAAAAGAAAATTGAACCTAATACCACAGTCTAATATATACAGTCGCGCAACTTCAACACTTTTTTTGCCAACATTCACGACACTAGCGCTCAAGCGGCAGGCAAGGCACTGGTCATAGGGTTGATACAGCCAGCATGTGCTTTAAAGGTATGCGAGATGTTATAATAATGTTTTAATCATGCGTCGGAATAAAGGCAATGTGTGCAATGACTAAAATTGCATTAACAACAAGCTTAAATCTCCGAATTTGTCGTTCTTCAGATTCCCTAAAGACTAAGAGAAAATCATAACTCAGTCATAACCTATAATCCACGCTGTAGGTAGCCTACGTATTGTGTTCTATAAAACATTTATTAGTTATCAGTTACCCATTTGTATGTCAGGAAGGCGAGTTTAAATAAAAACAAAGTAAATACCTGTTACAGTATATTATTGTTTTGCAGAGATCATGTGTAAATGTGTAACCATTCCGATTTTGGATAATATATCTACAGTTTTTAATGCAAGTAGTTCCATAATTTTTGTATTCGTGTTTTTTTCTTTATATTTTTCAAAAGTTGAATGTTATATTGCATTCAAGTAGGGATTATGGTGTTAATTTTTCAAGAATTTATGGCGTATTATAATCCTTTTGCAAAATATTCACTTCTTGAATAAATCCAGACTGTGTCGATAAATTTCTGATGTGTTGGTGTAGATTCATGTGACAGACGTATTAGGTTCTCAAGAAATAAAAGAGCCTTTTTAAATTTAATATAAAAAGCAATCTTTTCTGTAATAATTTGCATGACTGTTATTGGTGTTGATTTTACATTCCCAGTGATTATTTGAGCCGTTCAGAGCAGAAGTGGTATAAGTCAAAATTAGGTAATGAGGTTTAAAGTAAAAATTCTGTAAAATATAACGCAAAGTAGCAATTAATATAACCTTCGTGCTATTCACTGACTACTAATAGTTTAAATAAATTCAATATTAACTACTACTTTCCGCTGTATTTTACAGAAAGTTTACTTTAACCCTCATTACCCATTTTTGACTTACACCACTTCTGCTCTGAAAATAAAATTAGGCCTACATTTTCTGAGTTAATTGAAGTTACAATTTTTTCAACAAAATTGTGCATTCATTTGTTCTCACGTACGTCATAATAACAGTAAGTGCATGTAAATTACGTGTTATATAGGTAGGGTAAGTTAAAATTAAGTTTATTTGTGAAAACTGGAAATGTAATGTAAAATGCGGTAAACTTTCTATAAAAACTTAAGCCATAATATCAGCACTATTAGCGACTCAAAATAATAATAAAAAAATGGAAAAATAATGAACTTCATAAATCAATGTCTGTCAAATTAAGGTTTAAATCTTCCCCTTTTTTATTTTTAAGTTTACCTCAGCGGCCGAGTTTACCCCAATTTGCGGTATGGAAAATAGTTAATTTCTCAGGAAATAAGGAAAGGAGTTCACCACGCGATGTACCCTACGAGATATGCCCTACAATTTTGACTCTTCTCACAGGAAATATAGAGTTTCAATGGTTCATAAATATATTTAGGAATGAATTGAATTAACCGTCCACGTACAAACAATTATATTATTTCAAACCATGATACGTGATCAGGGCCATGATTCAGTTGTAAGGAACAGAAAGAATTACGTTTATTCCCAGCTTCTGAAACTTGTAGATTAACTGCGTGTGAAATTCTTCTAGGATTCTAAAGTAAAATTAATAAGAACCATATACACTTATTGTATAGCATAAAAATATAAAATAAATTACGCAAAACCCATTTTCTGATGTGTTATCATATGTCGTGTGCACACTTTTAACTTGCCTGCCGCTAGAGGGCTACTGTCGCGCCAGCTGTCAAATGTTGGCATATTTTATACGTATGAGTTGCGCGACTGTATGTTTTAGACTGTGCTAATACTGTAATTAGAAAATCACCCCTTAACTACTGACAATAGTAGAATTTAATTTGTTCTTGCACACTATTCTTCAGCACTCACTTGAATGTATTGTCTTCTACAGAATGGGAACAATACTGCGTACAACAAGGGGAAAAATTTGCTGGACGCCAGCAAAGAAGGTGATCTGGCAATGGTGCAACAGCTGGTGGATGATGGAGCAGACCTCACCGTGACAGGAGAGTGGGGGTACACGCCACTGCACTGGGCAGCCGACAGGGGTCACATGGACATCGCAGAAGTCCTGCTGAGAGCGGGTGCTAACATTGAGGCCAGGGACCACTACAAGAACACCCCTCTGCACCGCGCCGCACAAACCGGCCAGCTGGAGATGTGCCGCTACCTTCTGAATAGGGGTGCTAACGTCAATGCCGTCACTTACTACAAGAACACAGGCCTGCACGTCGCGGCGCAGGAGGGGCACCTAGATGTAGCGAAGCTTTTCGTGGACCGTGGTGTGAACATGACAGCCAGAAATCACAAGAAACTCTCTGCGAGACAAGAAGCACTCATCAACGAACACAAGGAAATATCAGAGTGGCTTCACAGTGTATGCGGTACTTGCAAAGCTTTAGAAATACCTCTAGGTGTAGATATCAACCCAGAAAAACTTCAGTACAAGAGCAACAAGCCTGGAAGACAGTGAGTGTGGCATAGGGCAACTGGGTCTGCGGTACAGCATGTGAACCAGAGATCCACAGAGAAAAAGTACATCAGAATCTTGTATTTAGATTTGAGAAACATAAACCGTAATTGAATCGGTTATTTGGAAAAGGCCACTTTTCCATAACAGGAGAACAAAAAACTGTATTTTTTATAATTCACATTACCAATATATAAATTGAGATTACCAATCTAAAGAGTGACTAATATGGATTATTGTTTTTATGTCCCTAAATTCTTTTTTAATTGTATAATCTCTTAATTATGTAAAAGTATGTATCTTGAAGAGATGTGGCCTTTCCGAAAAAAAAAAAATTGACGTTGAGGACTACAAACAATATTATCTGCTGGAACATAATGAAACAGAAATAATATTTTAGATAAATAGGTATTAAAATAAGTACATATTTTATACTAATACCCAGTGGCGGTTCCTCGGGGGAGGGAAGGGAGGAACGTCCTCCTCACATTTTCTTCTTTTGAAAGTAAACACCAAATAAAATATGTCCTTGAAATTCGAGGAAGATTCGATAATTTTTAAGTTCACAGCTATAAGAAAAACTCGGTTGATCGAGTTTTAAACGACGCGCACTCATATGTTGTAGATAACTGTGAGAAAGATGCGAAATTGTCTGTGTGGAGGAAAGGCACTCCATTCCTCCTCTACTGCAGTTAACACACGTAGACAACAGCGCACTAGCGGCCAGAGAAAGAAGCAGAGTTTTAAAGCAAATAAATGAACGGAGAGGGAGGAGATCCTTCTCTGAATCAGCGCATGGGCGGGAAATAGAAACGGACTGGTCGTGCAGCAAGCTCGCTACCGCTGCCACCTAACGATGTTGCATTCAACCGGACTATAACACATCTAGGAGGAGACACAACAAAAACAGTTTTAACGCAACGCTTTGAAAGACACCATGTAAACTTTTTTTTAAATTATATATCAAAAATATTATTCATTGTACTTTATATGGGCTACTATTCATGATTTCGTGGATATTTCAAAGTTAAAGTCGGGTTTATGTAAAACAAAGAGGAAGTAATTCTACGTAGTTGGCCCCAATGACGTTTTAGTTACTTACCGTTGGCCCCTGAAATTCACTTCTATTCATTGTTTACTAGACAGGGCAACAGCCAAGTTGTCAGTTTTGTACAAATTTATTTGAAACTGAAAGTAGGTACTCCAAACTACATCATTTTTAACTTAAAAAATTAATCAGCCACCGGCAGCTTTGAACAATAATGATAGTATGACTTTACAAGAACTGATATTCTTCAAAAGCATGTGATACTGAAGTTGTAAAATGTACATGTGGCAACACAGACCACGTGGGTGGGTGCAGTGTTTTCGCTTTCCTCAGATTATTTCCCATTCCCATTTCCATTTCCGTAAAATGGTTCCGGTTACGTGTTAGTAGCTAATCTCTTCCAACACGTGTGATGCTGTAGTGTGCTCGAAAAATGCTACGAGGTTATGAATTTCCTTGTAATTGTTTAATTTGCGCAATTATTCAACAATGACTGGAAGTGAAAACATAATATGTTTTGGACAATTTAGGCAACTCAGTTTACAAGAACAGATTATTGCTATACAGAAGGGAAGGCCAACCCTAACACTACCTGGTCTTACATGTATGCATGTAGGCTAATTTGTAGCATGTTTCATCCAAGAAAGTGTCATTTTGTGCTGTTAACTTCTTTCCTCCTCTTAAGAAATATGCAGGAGCCGCCACTGCTAATACCATAGTAAAGGTGGCAATGAATACTTACAGTTAGAACAAATAAGTATAACAGGTTTTTTTTCAAGTTATAATACCAGTATATAAAGACATTAGTATTCAAAAAAGCATTTATCTTTTAAATAAACGGAATATTCACTAACACTAATATAATGATCATATTAACACAATAGAAAAATATGTGACGGGAATCTTTTCTTCTCATTATTTTTATTAACAGCAGACTCAGTACTGTCACTGTCACAAATAATCGAGTGATTCTTTTTTCTTTACCAATTTCGGCACCGCAACCTGAGGCTTATTGTGCCTAGACCCACAAGTCTACTGAACACACGCACACACTGCAAGACTCCCCTGTTTACTGAGTCAGGGTACCCGGGACACCACACACACTGGGGCAATGGACAGAAAACCAATCCCCATGAAGAGGTCCGAATTAAATCCCCCTGACCTCACGACTGGGAATCGAACCCGGGCCACCTTGAGTGATTCTTGTGACTAATCCTAATGTATACCAAACAGGACAAAACAATTTTACAACTGCTGCCAATTCAATAATATCGATGAGATGAGTGGCTCCAGTGAAGTCTTACTGCAGTGCATTCTTTCGGAAAAGCTCACAACTATGGAGTAGTGGCTTTCTCGAACCAATCGGTGGAATACCACGTGGGTATCAGCGGTAATGCTGCATGCTAGAATGGAGGGTTCGCACATAATGTGTGCCTATCTTTACTGAGTCGATTGATACCAAGAAGTCAATTTCGAAAAAACCTATTTAATTGTAATCCATCAATAACAAAAAGCAGTTAAGTGTTTTATTCTAAATATGAACGCAGATAAATAAAAAAATTGTATTCTGATATGCACAATAAATATGTAATTATAATTAATATAAATATAATAGATCATATCATGGGCTTGGTGGAAAAAGTTGGTAACTGCCAGAATATGTAATCACATATTTTTTCTTTAGAATGTGTCTGTCTGAAAACTCAAAATGTTGGCGAATTAGGCTACTAAGACCGTTTTTTGTTAAGTTTTTTATGGTCATATCGCGTGTTAGGATCTGTGGTTATACCAGTAGGTCATTGTTACTATTGTTGAGTTCCTGTCTCCATTGTATGTTGTAGAAGGCTTGTGTTCATGTAACTGATTTTAGATTTTGATTAATGTTTATGATATTGGTGACTGAAGCGGTGATGTAAATTTCCAATCCGGCATTTGCCTTTGTGACTGAAGGAAACCATGAAAAACCCCAGTCAGACTGGTCTGCCACGGGGTTTTAACCCAGGACCTCCCGAATAAGAGTCACAAACACTACCGTCTGTGCCAACTCACTCGGTATTAAGACCATTATATTTAATATTAATACTGCATATTTTTACACATTTCGCACAATATTATTTTCTTCATTTTTCTATATACACTTTCAACACTTATATGTCACTGATTAAATTTCTAACTTCTTTACCGTGTACCGTGTTAATATTTAGGATTTACCTTGCTTGACTAGTCTCGAAGTCTTGTGCTTCATTGTCCAAAACTTCGGAACTAGTCAAGCAAGGTAAACCCTAAATATTAACACGGTAAAGAAGTTAGAAATTTAATCAGTGACATATTTTCTTTTAAGATAATCACACATTTTTACATAAAATTAACATCCATGCCAAATGTTGTTGAACCAGTAACGACAGGATCAAGTTAGAACACGACCGGAGGGAATATTCTAATACACTCGCGTTACTAAAGCTAGTTTTGTAACGTGTTGACTACAATATTTTATCTATGTTTCCTCTATTTAACGAAAATTATTTAAAAAATGTAGAAAATAAATAATTTATAATAATTTGTACTGTAGTTCATTTGAGTCGGGCAATGCCTACTTGATTGTATTCCGAGTCATTTCCAAGGAAATATAGAAAAATGTTATAATAGTAATTTATGTAACTAGTGTACGCCTATAATCTTGGAGCGCTCACGCGCTAATTTTCACTAGTGTTTATAACTACTTCGTTTATATGACGTCATTCCATTTTCGACCAATGAAATGTAATCATTAACGAGATTTTGAATGCCAACCAATTACAATCATACATCGCGATAATTTTTGGAACTCAATTTATCACAATAAATTTATCGCATGGTCGTTCTTTTGTTTAGTCAATGTCGCCAACTGTTTTCCCGTAAATCGATGAGGATGAATCCATTAATGTAACGATGACGTAATAACCAGCAATCATAAGTCAAAATAAAGAGTATTCCAAAACGTTTTGGTGTTTTGTCAGGTAGTGAAACTGAATTAATAATTCAGAGCTCAAAGCCAGATAACACAATAAAAAAAAACAAGAGCGAGTGTGTGGAACCAGTTTAAAGATTTTTATAATGAACGGGCATATGAACTCTTATCAGATATCTCAACTGAAGATATTCTAAAAAAATTGGGTGATCAACATGAAAAATATTAATGGAGAGGAATATAAGGAACACACCTTGAAAACAATGTGGAACGTAGTGACTAAAATAATTCAAGAAAAATATTATGCAGAGCACAATCGCAAATTCAACCCATTTACCGATGTCGAATTTAAAAGCGTCAGGGAAGTTAGAAATGCAAAGAGAAAACAACTATAGTAGACCTACCCGAAAAAAAAGAATGGTTAGTTCTGTTGCTTTGAAACCACACGAATATTATGAAATGATTGATGCATGTGACGAAAAAACTCTCACAGGTTTGCAGATAAAATTTGTTCATATTGCTTTTAGAACTAGATTGCAGGTGAAGAGCTGAAGTGTCTGACCCAATATTTCCAACAACTTGAAAATGTTAGATCTCCAATGGAAAGAATAGCATATAATAGCATATTTTCCAAAACGTGCCAAGGTGGCGATTATAAGCTAGCTGATACAAAATAGCACACAGTGTGTTGGACATTGTGCTATTGTCACACATCTGTGACACAGTGCATGAGGTTTAGCCACCAAAGGAAAACTGAGAGGATTCAATCCGGCAATCCGGTGTGGCTTAGTAGATAAAGCATCAGCACGTAGAGCTGAAAACCCGGGTTCGAATCCCGGTGCCGGAGAGAATTTTTCTTCGCTCTACTCATCCTTCATCATAATGTTAACGCAGAGTCCACACCTGTGAAGTAACGGTTAGCGCGTCTAGCCGCGAAACCAGGTGGCCCGGATTAGATTCCCGGTCGGGGCAAGTTACCTGGTTGAGGTTTTTTCCGGGGTTTTCCCTCAACCCAATATGAGCAAATGCCGGGTAACTTTCGGTGTTGGACCCCGGACTCATTTCACCGGCATTATCACCTTCATCTCATTCAGACGCTAAATAACCTAAGATGTTGATAAAGCGTCGTAAAATAACCTACTAAAATAAAAAATAAAAAAGTTAACGCAGAAATCCTGCACGGAAATATCATATGTATCTACTTCGGTACATCATATTAATATTCACAGCTACCCTTCACATCCGGTGGCCGTCTCTTCTATCCACAAACTGAGCACGCGTCATGACGTAGTGATAGGGACTCACAATACATTGCATATTAAATATTAAAATGTAAAATTAAGTTAAAAAAATTCATCCCCATAGAACAACGTTCATATTCGGGAGTTCAATAAGGGTCGTTTATTTATTTTTTTAAATTTTATTGGGTTATTTTACGACGCTGTATCAACATCTAGGTTATTTAGCGTCTGAATGATATGAAGGTGATAATGCCTGTGAAATGAGTCCGGGGTCCAGCACCGAAAGTTACCTAGCATTTGCTCGTATTGGGTTGAGGGAAAACCCCGGAAAAAACCTCAACCAGGTAACTTGTCCCGACCGGGAATCGAACCCGGGCCACCTGGTTTCGCGGCCAGACGCGCTGACCGTTACTCCACAGGTGTGGACATAAGGGTCGTTTTCTTTGGGTTCGTCCGAGTGACTGCTTCAAGAGGAAGTATTTTCTACTTACAAATGTATGTTCCTCTGAAAATGTAGGTAATATCGTGAAACGGATAACATATCCGAAATCAGCACATCGAAATACGTTAGGATCACTTACTTTTAAATAATTAATTAAATGGCGATCTTACTCGTGTTAATTACGTAAGCATGTGCGGCTTACAGCGGTTTCGGTGCTACTTGACACCATCCTCAGAGCCTTCTGTGTCTCGGTGCCATCTCAACTTCGCTGCCTGTTGTGTGGGTGCGTTCGTGTGATGAAGTTGTTGTGTCAAATAGTGTGTGTTCTCTGAAATTGATCTGTGTGTTGAGAATTTGATTAGGGCGTGTTTTAGTGTTTTGTTCTCAGCGGCGGTTCCTCTATATGAGCACAGGAGCACGTGAACACCTTAAAAACCAACAATAATCGTACGTATTACTGTATTAATATTATTACATCTATTACTTTCCAATGTGTATTGACGTTCCTACATATTTAGTCTCGAGAGAATGTCTCGTTCGTGTGTCGTGTGTCTTTAAATCTCCATTGGACAGGTTGACAGCAGCTCGCACAATTTTTCTCTAGCAGGATGGAATAGCCTGAGGCCAGAATATTTTCTGGTTTGTTACAATGCTTACAATAGTTCTGCTCGCACAGATCTTAACTTGCTAGTGACAGAGAAAAATAGATGCTCCATCTCTCTTGGGTCTGGCATCCTGTTCCTTTCTCCCTCTTTCCTCGTTTTCTCTCTTTGCTCTTTTTTTTTCAAAATACCGATATGCACGGGGGCTGATTCTGTTGTCTTTTGTTCAGTAAATTGAGGAAAATACAAGCTGCATTGGTGCGTATTGAAAGTTGAAACAGTAACACTTGAAGTTTGGAGAAGGTCGTGTGTAAAATTGTGAGGGTGTTAAATTAAAAGAGGATTAAAATATTCCTCCGTAACACAATGACAGGAGACCGATTAAGTACAATGGCTAAGTTGGCAGTGGAAAAAAAAAAAAAAAAAAAAAAAAAAAAAAAAAAAAAAAAAAAAACTTGTTAACAACATTAGAGTTATTGTTAAGTTTGCATCTCTCAAAACTAGGCGCATGGAGTTTCTCTACAAATAAATCTAGATCTTCAACAACAGCAGTGAAGGTGAGTCCCATGAATTAATTTTACTCTACTCTTGTTTAATGGTTTTAATTTTTGTTTATATCCGTAGATTTGGTACATGCATATTAGAACTCGTTTATATCTGACGTGTGACTCAGCTATACGAGAATATATCAGTGTTCATTACCAATATTTTTTTTTTGTGAACACCCATCCAAGAAAGGCACGAGCCGCCACTGATTGTTCTAGTGTGTTGAGTCAAGTAGCACCGAAACAGCTGTAAGCCGCGCATGCTTACGTAATTAACACGAGTAAGATCGCCATTTAATCAATTATTTATATTCAAGTGTTAAAAGTAGTGTGCGAAAGATTCAACATGGACTTACTTTTATTTGAAGAAAAATTTCACTGTCGAACCGTGTAATAGTGCACTAGGAATGGCAGGTGCGTCAGAGTCGCAGGAGAAAGGGTTGTGAGAGACGCGAATGCAGGTGACTCGGTGTATCGCATAACCCGCTGCATGCCAGGGATAGGATAAACATACCTGCAGTCGCGTACCGAACGAACCTGCGCTGTGCAAATTAGAACATAACTCAATCTATCTTTACCGACAGCTGAAGACGAGTTCTCCGTGACCTCTGCAAAAGCATAAGTACTATTTCATCCCTGACACACATACCTATATATGCACCAATATCACTGTCATCGTTCGTTGCAGACGTCGGCTTCCGGGGCAGACAGACAGAGAGCCATGGGAAGCCTACATGTAAGTAATCTTCATCCTCCAGGGTTGTTATTCTGCTTCTTTAGTTTCAGAAGCGAACGAAATTTCTCCTTGTGAATGCGTTAGAAAGGTACCGTACTGTTTACAGCAGCGATACATGAAATCTAGCGATATGAATGTTTGTGATACGGTTTCCAGATTTGTTTTAGAAAGTAAAGGCAGATTTTCACAAAAATTAAGGAAGTTGCATACGAACTTCCGAGGGATTTAGTAGCATGTAACTGACTGTTTATTGTTTAAAGGTATAAGGTCATTTGCTTACTTATTGGCTTTTAAGGAACCCGGAGGTTCCTTGCCGCTCTCACATATGCCCGTCATTGGTCCTTATCCCGAGCAAGATTAATCCATTCTCTATCATCATATCCCACCTCCCTCAAATCCATTTTAATATTATCTTCCCATCTACGTCTCGGCCTCCCCAAAGGTCTTTTCCCCTCCGGCCTCCCAACAAACACTCTACATGCATTTCTGGATTCGCCCATACGTGCTACATGTCCTGCCCATCTCAAACTTCTGGATTTAATGTTCCTAATTATGTCAGGTGAAGCATACAATGCGTGCAGTTCTGTGTTGTGTAACTTTCTCCATTCTCCTGTAACTTCATCCCTCTTAGCTCCAAATATTTTCGTAAGCACCTTATTCTCAAACACCCTTAATCTCTGTTCCTCTCTCAAAGTGAGAGTCCACGTTTCACAACCATACAGAACAACCGGTAATATAACTGTTTTATAAATTCTAACTTTCAGATTTTTCGAAAGCAGACTGGATGATAAAAGTTTCTGAACCGAAAAATAACAGACATTTCCCATATTTATTCTGTGTTTAATATCCTCCCGAGTATCATTTATATTTGTTACTGTTGCTCCAAGATATTTGAACTTCTCGATCTCTTCAAAAGATAATTTTCCAATTTTTATATTTCAATTTCGTACAATATTCTCGTCACGAGACATAATCACATACTTTGTCTTTTCGGGATTTACTTCCAAACCTATCTCTTTACTTGCTTCCAGTAAAATTCCCGTGTTTTCCCTAATCGTTTGTGGATTTTCTCCTGACATATTCACGTCATCCGCATAGACAAGCAGCTGATGTAACCCGTTCAATTCAAAACCCTCTCTGTTATCCTGGACTTTCCTAATGGCATACTCTAGAGCAAAGTTAAAAAGTAAAGGTGATAGTGCATCTCCTTGCTTAAGCCCAACCATTCTTAACTCTATTTTAGGCATTTAACATAATCAAATAACCTACATTTAAAGGATCTGTATGTTAGGCCTCCGTGCCCGCGACAGCGAAACTTGAATGCAGTGTGCGGGAAGGCAGGGCATCTAGTTGTTCAGATGATCACTGTTCTATACCGCTTGGAGCACGTTTACATAATTAGGCCTATTTACGAAATAACCCTTCAGATATTGTTTTGTCTATATTTAACACGCTACCAAATAAAATACATTAAATCTGCATGATTAAACAGTTCTTTAGCATCATAAAACCGTTGCCTCAATGCAAGAATTTTCATTTTTCACATTGAAGAAAAGAAAGTTATTACACAACACTGGCGCAAGATTATACGTTCTGATAGTTAGTACGAGTATTGTTTTGTACGATGAAAAACCAATGAAGTTGCAAAAAGAGGAGACATTAAGTATAACTACAAAACTGACGGTTGAAGTGCGTTTAAATCTTTAATTTGCATGCACATCGAACTAGTTTCTTATTGAATTTGGTATTCCCAAGAAACTAGTTCGATTAATTAAAATGTGTTTCATGAAACGTACAGCAGAGTTCGTATAGGTCTGTTTCTGTCAGATGCGTTTCCAATTCACTGTGGGCTAAAGCAAGGAGATGCACTATCACCTTTACTTTTTAACTTTGCTCTAGAGTATGCCATTAGGAAATCCCAGGATAACAGAGAGGGTTTGGAATTGAACGGGTTACATCAGCTGCTTGTCTATGCGGATGACGTGAATATGTTAGGAGAAAATCCACAAACGATTAGGGAAAACACGGGAATTTTACTGGAAGCAAGTAAAGAGATAGGTTTGGAAGTAAATCCCGAAAAGACAAAGTATATGATTATTCCTCGTGACCAGAATATTGTACGAAATGGAAATATAAAAATTGGAAATTTATCTTTTGAAGAGGTGGAGAAGTTCAGATATCTTGGAGCAACAGTAACAAATATAAATGATACTCGGGAGGAAATTAAACACAGAATAAATATGGGAAATGCGTGTTATTATTCGGTTGAGAAGCTTTTATCATCCAGTCTGCTGTCAAAAATCTGAAAGTTAGAATTTATAAAACAGTTATATCACCGGTTGTTCTTTATGGTTTTGAAACTTGGACTCTAACTTTGAGAGAGGAACATAGGTTAAGGGTGTTTGAGAATAAGGTTCTTAGGAAAATATTTGGGGCTAAGAGGGATGAAGTTACAGGAGAATGGAGAAAGTTACACAACGCAGAGCTGCACGCATTGTATTCTTCACCTGACATAATTAGGAACATTAAATCCAGACGTTTGAGATGGGCAGGGCATGTAGCACGTATGGGCGAATCCAGAAATGCATATAGAGTGTTAGTTGGGAGGCCGGAGGGAAAAAGACCTTTAGGGAAGCCGAGACGTAGATGGGAAGATAATATTAAAATGGATTTGAGGGAGGTGGGATATGATGATAGAGACTGGATTAATCTAGCTCAGAATAGGGACCAATGGCGGGCTTATGTGAGATCGGCAATGAACCTCCGGGTTCCTTAAAAGCCAGTAAGTAAGTATAAGTAGACATAACAACCCTGAAAATATTTTAATTGGATTCGAAAGAATGAGCAAAGGTGGAATAGGAACCACTTATTTTGTTTTGGCCATCGAATTCATTGACGCTATGAGTTGAATAACTCGAAAGAAGAATTTTGGGATTTTCCTTGCCCTTGGAGATAGGTTTTCATACGAAATTCATTTGATTTTCGAAGAATCTGCTTTTTCCTATTTATGTATGTATACAGGATGGAAGTGAAATAACCATGCAGATTCAAAGGGACGATAAGGTACACTTAAAGGAATAGAAAACGTATATTGCGTTTCGTGAATAAACGCACAGTTAATTAGAAAATCAAGTTGGAAGTTTTAGCAGACTGGCAACTTAGCCGCTAACATAGTCGTCTTTATGCTCGTAATAAAAATGTAAAGAGGTCAACGGATTCAGGTCTGTCTGTGTATTCGAGCCCCCCCCCCTCTCTCTCTCCTTACGACGTTGCAATTTGCTCGCATCGTTCAGTGGCTTGAAATTAGTAGTTTTTAAATTAAATTTACAGGAAAACCATCCACGCTATTTAAATGCACCAGAGGAGTAAATGATTCTTTATTAGATTTTCTATCGATATCGACAAAAATGATGATCCTACTCTCAATAGTTGCCGAATAAGAGGGTGTCAAACATTTGGAGGGGGGAAACAATTTTTCTGAGATAACTATGAACTTTCCACCAACATAGTATTAGGGCCTACACTTTTTATTATATACAAAATGAGCTATTCGCTATGAAAATCTGCTGAATTATTTAACTTCCCGCCTGTATATGGCCGTAATTTGACATAATACAGTATTACGATAGACAGTATTTTGTAAGCCACATTCCTTCTATAATTTGAACATTACATACAGTCACCTTTCTTATGAAGCTGCACTCATTAAGGATTATTATCAACTGTTATGATTACCTGGCGTCTGAGTGAGATGAAGGTGATAATGACAGCGAAATGAGTCGAAAGTTAAGTGCCGCAAATTACTCAAAATTTTGCTCTTAAATGGGTGAGGCAAAACTCCGGAAGAAACCTCAATCAGGTAACTTGCCCCAACAAGAATTTGAACCCAGGCCCGCTCGTTTTACGGTCAGACATGCTAACCGTTAAATCTACTGTACAGCGATGGACTTGAATTTACTAATTTTATTATAGTAGATGATATTATTATTATTATTATTATTATTATTGTTATTTTATTGCCATGTTAGAAAAGTAAGAGCAACTGTTGGTTATTGTATTATCTTAACTTATAAAGTTATGTTTTGTTTATAGCAACGTAGTAATTTTCTGTTATGCTACAGTATTATACTGGTTGAGTTGAAGGGAAGGCCGAATGGCCTTAACTCTGCCAGTCAAAATAAAACATTACAAATAATACAAAATCAAAGCCGATAAAATACATAGTATTTCATATTTTGTTATATTAAATTTCAAACTTTCAATATTTTGGCATTCTCATTTTTATATTTTGACAAACATTTCTTTAATATTTTTACTCCCTCTGGTGAATGCAGATGGAAGCATGTAGCGGACTTTGTGCAAGGAACTTTTCTTTTGCAAAGTAAAATCACGAATTACGAGTTATTTCATCCTTTCTTTCAGTTCGCCTGTGTTTTCCTCGTGATTTTCGTCCTCCATGAGGAAGTAATTGCGAATCCACGATCCCCTACAAGATTTGGAAGCGGAAGTGGAAGACGATCCTTTGGGCTTGGAGGATCACTTGGTGGATATGGAGGTGGTGGTGGAGGAGGAGGATCGGGTGGTGGATATGGACTTGGATTTAATGCAGGAGGAGGAGGGGGCGGAAGCTTTGGATTGAATGGAGGAAGTGGAGGAGGAGGAGGAAGCGGAGGCTTTGGATTGAATGGAGGAAGTGGAGGAGGAGGAAGCGGAGGCTTTGGATTGAATGGAGGGAGTGGAGGAGGAAGCGGAGGCTTTGGATTGAATGGAGGAAGTGGAGGAGGAAGCGGAGGCTTTGGATTGAATGGAGGAAGTGGAGGCTTTGGATTGAATGGAGGAAGTGGAGGAGGAGGAAACGGAGGATTTGGATTGAATGGAGGAAGTGGAGGAGGAGGAAGCGGAGGCTTTGAATTGAATGGAGGAAGTGGAGGAGGAGGAAGCGGAGGCTTTGGATTGAATGGAGAAAGTGGAGGAAGAGGAAGCGGAGGCTTTGGATTGAATGGAGGAAGTGGAGGAGAAGGAAGCGGAGGCTTTGGATTGAATGGAGGAAGTGGAGGAGAAGGAAGCGGAGGCTTTGGAATGAATGGAGGAAGCGATGGAGGAGGAACCGGAGGCTTTGGATTGAAAGGAGAAAGCGAGGGAGGAGGAAACGGAGACTTTGGATTGAATGGTAGAATCGGTGGACATGCTGGAAAAAGTGAAGGTAATTTTGATTACCCTTACCTAAGACCTGGGAACAATATTGACCCCGGATTTGCACGGATTGGTCCTGGAGGTATACGTCCCGGTTCTGCAATGAAAAGACCAGGGGTAAGTAATAACAATCTTAATGATATAGCCAATCAAATCCTACAAGACTTTGGTCAACCTCAAAATGGAAGAATAAAAACAGGATCTGAAGATGAACATGATCCACGCAAACAACATCATAATACAAGGAAAAGGGTAGAGGATAGTGGGCACGGACAGCCAATATCACTTCAAGGAACATCTGGAGAGCGAAAGGAGCAATGGAGAAAAATAACAATACATAGAAAAGGTAAGACAATCACACGCTCACAGAAACTCGTGGAATACGAAATAAATGATCCAAAAGAGCCCGGTGGTAAGAGACATATCAGTAAATGGGTTTTCGATGATAATGAAGAGCCCCGAAACAAAAAATTAAATGAACCTAAAAAAGAATTTCCGCAAAACAAAAATGATGAAGAGCCACAAGCACAAAATCCACACGGAAGACCTCTTCGTAAACACCCTCACGGAAGCAGAAAGCCCAGACGTCCAGGACAACAAGGACCCAATGGCGAAAATCCTGAAGAAGAATCTTTTCCCGAAGGACCAAATGGAAAACAAAACCCTAATTATCCAGGTAGGAGACATCCAAGAGGACAAAGACCAGGAAATGAAGGTCCTGCAGGACCTAATGGTGAAGAACCTGAGCCACAAGGACAAAATCCTGACGGAAGGCATAATCGTAAACACCCTCACGGAAGCAGGAAACCGAATCGTCCAGGACAACAAGGACCCAATGGCGAAAATCCTGAAGATGAAGAATCTTATCCTGAAGGACCAAATGGAAAACAAAATCCTAATTATCCAGGTAGGAGACATCTAATTGGACAAAGACCAGGAAATGAAGGTCCTACAGGACCTAATGGTGAAGAACCTGAGCCACAAGGACAAAATCCTCACGGAAGGCCTAATCGTAAACACCCTCATGGAAGCAGGAAACCGAATCGTCCAGGACAACAAGGACCCTATGCTGAAAATCCTGAAGATGAAGAATCTTATCCTGAAGGACCAAATGGAAAACAAAATCCTAATTATCCAGGCAGAAGACATCCAAGTGGACAAAAACCAGGAAATGAAGGTCCTACAGGACCTAATGGTGACGAACCTGAGCCACAAGGACAAAATCCTCACGGAAGGCAGAATCGTAAACACCCTCATGGAAGCAGGAAATCGAATCGTCCAGGACAACAAGGACCCAATGGCGAAAATCCTGAAGATGAAGAATCTTATCCTGAAGGACCAAATGGAAAACAAAATCCTAATTATCCAGATAGGAGACATCCAAGAGGACAAAGACCAAGAAATGAAGGTGCTGCAGGACCTAATGGTGAAGAACCTGAGCCACAAGGACAAAATCCTCACGGAAGGCCTAATCGTAAACACCCTCATGGAAGCAGGAAACCGAATCGTCCAGGACAACAAGGACCCAATGGCGAAAATCCTGAAGAAGAAGAATCTTATCCTGAAGGACCAAATGGAAAACAAAATCCTAATTATCCAGGTAGGAGACATCCAAGAGGACAAAGACCAAGAAATGAAGGTGCTGGAGGACCTAATGGTGAAGAATCTGAGCCACTAGGACAAAATCCTCACGGAAGGCCTAATCGTAAACACCCTCATGGAAGCAGGAAACCGAATCGTCCAGGACAACAAGGACCCAATGGCGAAAATCCTGAAGAAGAAGAATCTTATCCTGAAGGACCAAATGGAAAACAAAATCCTAATTATCCAGGTAGGAGACATCCAAGAGGACAAAGACCAGGAAATGAAGGTCCTGCAGGACCTAATGGTGAAGAACCTGAGCCACAAGGACAAAATCCTCACGGAAGGCCTAATCGTAAACACCCTCATGGAAGCAGGAAACCGAATCGTCCAGGACAACAAGGACCCAATGGCGAATATCCTGAAGAAGAAGAATCTTATCCTGAACGACCAAATGGAAAACAAAATCCTAATTATCCAGGTAAGAGACATCCAAGAGGACAAAGACCAGGAAATGAAGGTCCTGCAGGACCTAATGGTGAAGAACCTGAGCCACAAGGACAAAATTCTCACGGAAGGCCGAATCGCAAACACCCTCATGGAAGCAGGAAACCGAATCGTCCAGGACAACAAGGAACCAATGGCGAAAATCCTGAAGATGAAGAATCTTATCCTGAAGGACCAAATGGAGAACAAAATCCTAATTATCCAGGTAGGAGACATCCAAGAGGACAGAGACCAGGAAATGAAGGTGCTGCAGGACCTAATGGTGACGAACCTGAGCCACAAGGACAAAATCCTCACGGAAGGCCTAATCGTAAACACCCTCATGGAAGCAGGAAACCGAACCGTCGAGGACAACAAGAACCCAATGGCGAAAATCCTGAAAATGAAGAATCTTATCCTGAAGGACCAAATGGAAAACAAAATCCTAATTATCCAGGTAGGAGACATCCAAGAGGACAAAGACCAAAAAATGAGGGTCCTGCAGGACCTAATGGTGAAGAACCTGAGCCACAAGGACAAAATCCTCACGGAACGCCTAATCGTAAACACCCTCATGGAAGCAGGAAACCGAATCGTCCACGACAACAAGGACCCAATGGCAAAAATCCTGAAGATGAAGAATCTTATCCTGAAGGACCAAATGGAAAACAAAATCCTAATTATCCAGGTAGGAGACATCCAAGAGGACAAAGACCAGGAAATGAAGGTCCAGCAGGACCTAATGGTGAAGAACCTGAGCCACAAGGACAAAATCCTCACGGAAGGCCGAATCGTAAACACCCTCATGGAAGCAGGAAACCGAATCGTCCAGGACAACAAGGACCCAATGGCGAAAATCCTGAAGATGAAGAATCTTATTCTGAAGGACGAAATGGAGAACAAAATCCTAATTATCCAGGAAGGAGACATCCAAGAGGACAGAGACCAGGAAATGAAAGTCCTGCAGGACCTAATGGTGACGAACCTGAGCCACAAAGGCGAAATCCTGACGGAAAGCCTAATCGTAAACACCCTCATGGAAGCAGGAAACCGAATCGTCCAGGACAACAAGGACCCAATGGCGAAAATCCTGAAGAAGAAGAATCTTATCCTGAAGGACCAAATGGAAAACAAAATCCTAATTATCCAGGTAGGAGACATCCAAGAGGGCAAAGACCAGGAAATGAAGGTCCTGCAGGACCTAATGGTGAAGAACCTGAGCCACAAGGACAAAATCCTGACGGAAGGCCTAATCGTAAACACCCTCATGGAAGCAGGAAACCGAACCGTCCAGGAAAACAAGAACCCAATGGCGAAAATCCTGAAAATGAAGAATCTTATCTTGAAGGACCAAATGGAAAACAAAATCCTAATTATCCAGGTAGGAGACATCCAAGAGGACGAAGACCAGGAAATGAAGGTGCTGCAGGACCTAATGGTGAAGAACCTGAGCCACAAGGACAAAATTCACACGGAAGACCTCATCGTAAACACCCTCATGGAAGTAGGAAAGCGAATCGTCCAGGACAACAAGGACCCAATGGCGAATACCCTGAAGATGAAGAATCTGATCCAGAAGGAGCAAATGGATTACAAAACCCTAGTTATCCAGGTAGGAGACATCCGAGAGGACAAAGACCAGGAAATGAAGGTGCTGCAGGACCTAATGGTGAAGAACCTGAGCCACAAGGACAAAATTCACACGGAAGACCTCATCGTAAACATCCTCATGGAAGTAGGAAACCGAATCGTCCAGGACAACAAGGACCCAATGGCGAAAACCCTGAAGATGAAGAATCTAATCCAGAAAGAGCAAATGGAATACAAAACCCTAGCTATCCAGGTAGGAGACATCCGAGAGGACAAAGACCAGGAAATGAAGGTGCTGCAGGACCTAATGGTGACGAACCTGAGCCACAAGGACAAAATTCACACGGAAGACCTCATCGTAAACACCCTCATGGAAGTAGGAAACCGAATCGTCCAGGACAACAAGGACCCAATGGCGAAAACCCTGAAGATGAAGAATCTAATCCAGAAGGAGCAAATGGAATACAAAATCCTAGCTATCCAGGTAGGAGACATCCGAGAGGACAAAGACCAGGAAATGAAGGTGCTGCAGGACCTAATGGTGAAGAAACTGAGCCACAAGGAGACGGAAATTACGGCAGACGTTTTCGTAAACATCGACATTTACGCAGAATATCTCGACGTCCAGGAGAACCAGAATCAAATGGAGTCATTCCTGAAGGCGAAGAGTATTATCCTCCTGACGATTATAATGATCGTGACAATGGAGATGAAGAGGTTGGAGAGGAAATACAGTATGTAACGCAAGCACCGCAAGAAATAACTAAAATTAAATATGTATACCGAAGAAGAGGTACTAGGCGTGTCAATGATAGAGATGGAGATGCTAGTGGAGGAAGAAATCTCATAGATAATACTGTAGGCAGCTTCAATGGAGATGGAATTCAAGGAGAAGGTGGACAGGGATCAGGAATAGGTGGGCGAATTGAAGGAGTAGGCGGTGAAGGTGATGGAGAAAATACAGGAGGAAATGGCGGAGGTGGACAAGGAGGTGGTGAAGGCAGGCAAGGAGATGGAAATGGCGGACAAGAAGGTGGTGAGGGTGGACAAGCAGGTGGAGAAGGCGGAGGAAGTGGTGAAATCGGTGGTGAAGGCCAACAAAGAATTGGCGGTGACGGACAAGGAGGTGGTGAAGGTGATCAAGGAGGTGATGAAGGGGGAAATGGAGGTGGTGAAGGCGGACAAGGAGGTCAAGGAGAGCAAGGAAGTGTAGTAGGTGGTCAAGGAGGTGGTGAAGGCGGCCAAGAAAGTAGTGAAGGACAAAGAGGTGTTGAAGGCGGACAAGGAATTGAAGGGGGAGAAGGTGGACAAGAAGAGGTGGTGTAAGTGGAGATAATCTGGATATTATTGTAACTGAGGTGCAATGTTTTACTAAAATAATATCAGTTCAATGACTTTAAATTGTACATGGAAGGCATTACGTAATACTTATATGGTGTTTCAGTCAATGAGAAATAAAGTTTCCTATTTATAACGCAAAAAATTACGAGCTATGTTGTGATTATTGTCATAGGACATTGCATTTTTCTTTAGAAAATTAAAGTTCAATTCAATTAGGCACTTCAAAGAGTAAAGTCAATTACGTTGGAGTATCTTGTTTATATATAAACTTAGGCCTTGTATTAGAGTGGATTAAAATGACGGCATGCGCTGTTGCTGAGCATTTCACATGCAGTTATCTCGAACTTGGCGCATTTGATACTTTCAAATGTGGATTTATTTAAATCATATAATGCGAATCTTGCTACTATAAATGTTAGTAGTTATCCTACTGTATATTAATCTAGTATATTTCTCGAATAAACAGGAGAACGTAGAGAAAAAATCTAGTTTAAGACGATAGGCCTACTTATCGAATATTAATTTATTGTAAAGTATCTCTAAACTTATTGTGAATTTCGTCAATTTACCCAATAATTCTCTAGAAATAATAATATACTATATTGATTTATTGTACTGTATACTGTAACCATTTGATTATAGAATATATGAATTTTTGTAATAGTATAGCTAGATCAATTAAGTACAAATACTATAGAGATACTTTTCGAGGAATTAAAATATGATGGCCGTATGAAATGTATAATATCTTCTGTACAAATGCCACAAATATTATGACAAATAAATCAACTTCAATATAATTATACTGATCATCTTTCATTTAAAAACAATGCATTTTAAGAACTTCAGTACGTTTTTCGACGAAAGCATTACATTGAAGGAATAAGATGACAGTCATTATCTGCAAACGTCAAGTTCTATTTAAGGTAAGATAGTTCACACTCTGTTTCGAAAGAATCTGGCAGAGTTCCGTCAGAACTTTATCAATTATATTATAGATTTATTAATCTGTCATACAAAATAATATCTGTAATATTGACAATTATTATTTGAGGAGTCAGGCCATAAAGGGAAAACATTAAAATGAGGAAGGTTCGAACTGGTGCTGTGGATTGAATTCGGCGTAGCTCAGTTGCCAGAGCGCTTGGTACGTAGAACCAAGTACCAGGGTTCGATCCCCGGCGCCGGAGCGAATTTTTCTCCTCAAATATTAATTTATCAATTATGCTAGGAACACAAACGAAGAGGAAGAAGTGTAATATTTCTCTCTCTTGCACTTAGTGCATTCGTTTTGTTTTGACAGCCCAAATAACTGTATTTAACAGGTCGTGATTGGAATTGACGGTCTTCGCAATTTTGCCGGCACAGTTATGATTTTAAAGAATTAATCCTATTTCCAACACCGCATCGTTAATGTTTAATGTAGTTTCATATCTTGAAACTGGTGTCGGTAGTGTAAAAGATGTTGAGAATAAATTGAAATTATAGATTTTATAAATTTCACTCAAGGAGAAAGAAAATGCAAAGGAAAAATGCATAGTACAAAAATATAAATAAATAAATTTTAATTTACTGAACGTTGTCAAACATTATATTAGTAATAAATGGTTACAATTTCTGATGCAGAAATACAAGAATAAATAAAGAAATCAAATTACGTTACAAGTAAGAACGGAGCACGAAGAATTTCACATTTGAAAGCATTTTTTTTTATTTCTTTACATTATTTAAAATCTGGCGAAAAGGACTCAAAATACTTTCCATTTATATTTTTTTATGAAGTAAATTGTATTCCATATGTTGAGGATAATACATGAGGCCTACTGTATATCCACGATTTCTTTCACAAAGACAAGTTCGACTGATTCTGTAGCAAACGTAACTCCGCCCATATCTTCAGACTCCCCATATTTTTGCACTTGGGACACTGTACTACATTCTGACAGATACTTCTCAATTTTTCGGCGCAAGCTTTTATATGTAACTAGTAACATAGTTGCTCAACATCTTAAAAAGGACCCATCATAAAAATTATTTTCTCTAAATTTTTTTACTCCATATATATTGAAAGATTTCTTTCGCTCCACAATATCACAGACCTCTGGAAGCAACTCGTACTTTAATACCTTCATTGAAATATGTTCTAAATACTATATGAACAGAAGTGTTTAATTATATGTTGTTTGTTTTAATATACCGTATTGGCCCGAGTGTAAGCCGCACCCGAGTATAAGCCGCACCCTTAATTTTAGGGGGAAAGGAGAAAAAAAAAGAAAAATTGAGTGCAGAATGAGAAAAAAAGGAAAATTGAGTGCAGTGAAATTTACCTGTCACATTATACAGTTACAAAACTATTTACACTATTTAAACACTTTTTCTTCAATTACGGTATTACGTGGGTAAATCACCAAAAATACCGGTACAACTAATCACCGTCTTCTCCAATGTCACTGCTGACTTCACTACTACCGGTACCGGTATTTGTTTCATCACTGTCACTTTGTTCATCACTCTCCGCCCAAAGTGCGTCGTCCTCACTGCCATCCAGAGCATTAGACACGCAGCATTTCTTGAAGCCTTTGATGATTGAATCTGGTGATATCGTGTGCCATGAAGAGAGAATCCACTCACACATAAGGCTGACAGATGGCTTCTTGATCTTCCCAGATGGAGTGAATGCATGACCCCCTTCTAGAAGCCAATCCGAATACTGTTTTCGGAGATGGTCTTTAAAAGGCTTGTTCACGACGACATCAAGCACCTGCAATTTTGATGTCATACCTCCAGGTATGACGACTAGGTCTTTCTTCAATGCAGTAATTTTCTTCTTTACTTCGGGTGTGAGGTGACCTTTAAAGGCATCCAATACTAACATAGCCCTCTTGCAGAGCAGCGCACCTGGTCTGCGATTCCAAACCGTAGCTAGCCAGTCCACCATTAGTTCGGTTGTCATCCATCCTTTCTCTTGGCAACGAATCACTAATCCCTTAGGTAAATTCTCCTTGGGCATAGTTTTACGCTTCAGAATAACGTACGGAGGCAGTTTTCCTCCATCTGCCGTAACCGCCAGCATCACAGTGATTCTTTGTTTTTCATTTCCAGTTGTTCTCAATGATATGCTTTTCGCCCCTTTATTGTCAACTGTCATATTGCTCGGCATGTCCCAAAATACAGGCGTCTCGTCGGCATTGCCGATCTGGTGTAATGGGTAAGAGTGGCGCTGACGCAATTCAATGACGTGCCTCTGGAAGTTGATGAGTTTTTCAGTAAAATCCTCTGGCAGTCTCTGTGCTAATGAAGTGCTTCGTCGGAGAACAAGGCCACTTCTACGCATAAACCTGCGGCACCAACCTATACTCCCATGGAATTCTGTCAGTGGAATGTTTAGGGTCTTCGCTATTTCCAACGATTTTACCTGGATTACTTGTCGAGAGATAGGCATCCCTTCTTTCCTTTTGTCTTGTACAAAGGAAAGGACCCTACGTTCTAGTTCAGGGTATTTCCCAGCCTTGGGTCCTCTGAAAGATTTTCTGGTTGTATTGGCATTTTGCAGTTTATCCTCCGAGGCGATCCAGCGCCGCACATTAGACTCATCCACACTACACTTTTTGCCGGCTTCTCTATTAGACGTACTCCTAGCATGACGAATAACTGCAAGTTTGAAACTAGCGTCATAACTGTGCCGAATTCCCAAGCTTGTTGAAGCTTTTCTTTCTACGTTTCCGCTCATGGCTGAACCCGTAGCTACGTACAAACTGTTTTAATCTGTCCTATCATACACAAGAGTACGATCACTGTAATATGAAGATTGGTACATTGTTGCGTCATATACCATACGACTGCTGACAATTTCAAACACGAGCGCGTGGCATTGTTGCTCCATTTCAAAATGATAAAATTACCGGTAGCAACATGCGCCACATTTCAAGTTTAAATTTATCGGCCGCGCAAATAAGCCGCACCCCAACTTTTCGAGTTTGAAATTTGAATAAAAAGTGCGGCTTATATTCGGACCAATACGGTATATGTGAAATAGTTTTAATTAATACGTAATTTTATTTATTTTTTGCTAGTTTCCATAGTAGCTAAGTTGTTCAAATGTATCATATGTGACGAAACTAGAGATGAACAAAACTAACTGCCGCTCTCGCTCGTTGTGTTCGTTGCACTTGTCTTTCGAGTCTCGTCTCGTAACTCTCGTGCGCTTCGAGTCTCGCTCATCATTCTCGAAATAGCATTTGGTCGGCGTGGAAAGATTTCGTAACTTTGAATAACATACATCATTGAAATAAATAACATTAGTGATGTTTAATTGATACAAAAAGACGAAACGAAACAGCACCACAGTTATCAAAATGTTCTGGTTCTTATCAGATATTACCTATGGTGTCATAAATAGAAAATAATTCTCAAATACATTTTCATTTCTAAGAACATAAAACATAACGTTAAATAAAGAGTTAATATTTTCTTACTTGAGATTGTACACTTGATCTCAAACATAAGAAAAAAAATCTTAGGGTGCTATGCATAGATATTTCGCTAGCCCGTGCTACGAGCGTGCTAAACTAGCCCCGGCTATCAACTGATTACTTGTACAGGATTCAAATCATATCATATCGCTAACACTAGTTTATGAATACGAAAAATGTTAGTTCGCTGATCATCCACCGGAAGACCGCGCTAAGAATGTCTATGAATATGGCTCATAGTATTTTAATAAGGTAATTTCATTTCAACAAGCCTCTACACGTAAGTTACTTCCATAATTTTCTTTTCAACTATAGAAATTACAAAAAGCATTAATTTACAACGTTCCAATATCTCACGTGTTCACAGTATACCTGGCTATTCTGAAACTCGAGAAGTGACAACATGAAATTGTTAAAACTAACATTGTAAGCTGACACCAGACTATAACATCACTGCATTCAAACTGCTAACGACTGAAACCACACTACGTAAGCACCACATACGCTGGGATTAACTGTGTTAATGTGTTTTATTAAAATGTACATAAGTGATTGATATTATGACATTTATTTGTCAATTTTATCGAGCATCACCTGCCAGTATGTCAAAGCTCATGGTTATATTCAGTTTTAGTACTTCTGATCAGATTTAATTATCTTAAAATGGTATTCATAATGAAATTAAGTGATTGACATTAATGATATTCATTTTGAATTCATCAAGCATTACCTGCTATTGCCAAAGCTAAAGGTTTTAAATATCTCTTTTAATTATTTTATTTAGTATGTGTGCTTAATCCATTATGAAGGGATAGTGTGTAATTAATAACGGTGTGAACATTATAATCATAAGGTCATATGAAAAGTATATAACGGTTATGTCTCTGTTACTTATGTTTTACCATTAAGGCATTATCAAGTATGTATTCTGACTATGTTTTAACATCTAAAGATGGCACATATACGTGCCGAAAACATTCATGATCAATAAATTGTAATATATCAATACAATATTAATAGATAAGCATTAGACGGACCCATTTAATCCTCACCTATTGCCTTTTAATAAGGGCCTAATAAGTAAAGACTGGGGAACGGATTACTATATACTGAAAGGTAGAGATAATGTTTCAAATAGGCTACATGATTGTTTATAAATAGGGCCTATATAACAGTTGTCAAAATAGATAAAAGTTCAGTCTGGTATAAACAAATGTGGCGATTCAAGCTGCTTGACGTTCGAGAGTTGACCACTCCCGATGTCTTGAAAGTTCGCTTAAGTAGTCAACGACGTAGGCAACACTGCCGTGCTGGTTTTCAGCTTTCCGGGCGCTATTACTCCTGCTTTCTCAATCGTTGTTCAACTCTAGACGAAACCTATTACTTGTATGTACAATGATCTAACAAACTGAATTTGAATATGTACAGTACATTAGCAATTACGACAGTTTAAAGACATTGATTCCAAACACACGGTGTAAAACTTGAAACTTTTACATTAGATACACAGTATACAACTTTCTGTGTAAATGTCTACTCTCAAAAAGATATTTTCACCTAAAATTCGGTGTTTACTAACGAACTGTCGATTCGTACAATGACCTAACAGGCTTATTAGAGAAACACTGCATAAGACATTCATGACAAGTACGGACTAACAGAAGGACTCAAGCAGATAAGGGCGGATGTGTTATCCCCATTGCGGGTGTTATCTGCGACCTTTGAGAGATTGCACCTAGTCTAAACACGGACTTTGCGTCCAGAAGAATTGATTACGCCACAGTTCGAGATCAGAGCACTAGCGGCATTAGGCAGATTTCACTTTATTTATTGTAATGATGATTATTTACATAACCTTTTAATTTACAGCCGAATTTCAGGCAAGGAACCAATTCAGATCGAAATCTGCATAGGTGACATTTTAATAGAAGGTTTAAGCGTTCCTAATTATCTTGGCTACAATCTCTCATTTGTGGATGAAGAAGGTTTGGCAATTAAAATCTTTACATTTGTTACGGTTATGAGTGTAAGTTGAACAGGTTTCTAAGCTTCCTCAAGTGCTGCGGCATGCTAGACGTAAGATCTATAAAAATTCTTGCGTATGGAAGTGAAGTTGGACGATCAGGAAGACAGACAAGAGAAGATTAACAACAGCGAAAATGATACTCATGGGGAGAACTGCTGCATCCTATTATTTACTTATCATTAAAGAAACGGAGACATCCTGAATGAATTGCAAATGACTTCATTGTTCAGCACATACAATATAGACTTAAATGGAAAGGAAATAATACGGAATAGAAAGTGAGTACTGTCCCGGATTATGCGGTGAGGGCTGTCCAGGATTAGCGAGTGAGGATTATTCAGGATTAGGGAGTGAGGATTGTCCAGAAGTAGAGAGTCAGAACTGTCCAGGTTTAGGACTGGAGGAGGGTCCTGTATTAGGACGTGAGAATTTTCCAGAATTAAGGCTCCAGGAAGTTCCTGTATTAGGACTTGAGAATTTTCCAGAATTAAGACTCCAGGGGGGTCCTGTATTAGGACGTGACAATTTTCCAGAATTAAGACTTCAGCAGAGTCCTATATTAGGACGTGAGATTTTTCCAGAATTAAGACTCCAGGAGGGTCCTGTATTAGGACGTGAGAATTTTCCAGAATGAAGACTCCAGGAGGGTCCTGTATTAGGACGTGAGAATTTTCCAGAATTAAGACTTCAGGAGAGTCCTGTATTAGGACGTGGGAATTTTCCAGAATTAAAACTCCACGAGGGTCCTGTATTAGGACGTGAGAATTTTCCAGAATTAAGACTCCGGGAGGGTCCTGTATTAGAACGTGAGAATTTTCCAGAATTAAGACTTCAGGAGGGTCCTGTATTAGGACGTGAGAATTTTTCAAGATTGAAACTTCAGGAGAGTCCTGTGTTAGGATGTGAGAATTTTCAGGATTAAGACTTCAGGAGAGTCTGTATTAGGACGTGAGAAATTTCCAGGATTAAGACTTCAGAAAACTCAACTACATAAATACTCGTATAAGTTGTACTCACCTATAAACAAATTCGGCTGTATAGGTTATTCTTGCAGGATTTCGCGTGGTAATCCAGGCTTCAACATCACTGCATGTTTTCTGACACGAATCTGTTATGAACTGGAGTCTCCTCAAGGAGTTTCCGGAACTTCAGAAATGCTGGAATAGAACGAATGGTCATCTTTATTAGTAAGCTGAATACTAATGGCTAGAGTGAGTAAAAATATGAAATTTCATATTCTAAACTATGAAGAAGAGGTAAGTGGGAACCATAAATATTTACGTTTTGGGCAATAGCAAATCTACAACAATCGAAAAAAAATTGAGGTCCCGGATAAAACAACAACCCAAGTCGTCTATTTTTTTTTAACGAAATTGAGATTTCTTCAGATGTTAGCTCTGATAAGGCAGAGTGACTTTTCACCGACAAGAAATAGTCCAAGTCCAGAAAATTTGAAGTTCAATTATTGTGATATCTGTGTTTTTTTATTTTTTTCCCCCCTTTTTTAAATTTTTACTCTGTTATTTAATTAAATGTATTAACATTATGTACTGTGCCTCCTAAGCACGAGTATGTAACTTACTCTTTCTGGGGGTGCTAGAGTGTTTTATATAAAAAAACAATATGTATCTTTGTTCTGGCAATAAAATATTATTATATTATTATTATTATTATTATTATTATTATTATTATTATTATTATTATTATTATTATGTCTTTACACATGTTTGTGACGTCTTCATCCTTTGTTCACATATAACAATATCCTGAGTGCTGACTTGGGATCGTCTGTTGCTGCAAAGTCACGGGTTGACAAGTCTGGAAAATGGAGGACGCTCGCCTGCTGAACGAAGTTTCGAATGAATATGATGGCAAATTCGTCTGAAAAAAGTGCTGAGCTTGCAGAATGGAGATAAAATAAAGTAAGATAATAAAAAACTGTGGCGAGGAGCAAAACTACATCCAACAACGTCCACCAAGAAACAAGCAGAGCAAAATGTTGAGTAAAGGGCAGCATGCAGCTTTGAATAGGTCTATATATAGGCCCATTTCTACAATAATTTGAATTATACTTTTTTCCGTCAAAATATTTTGTCTGTGGAGAATGTGTGGTTGAAAAGAACACAGCTCTTGACATCTTGAAAAGAAGAAAAATTCATCAACGAAAGACAAACGACTGGATTACTAGAGTATTTTTATGATGTTATGGAATTTCCTTTGGGCGAATCCAGAAATGCATATAGAGTGTTAGTTGGGAGACCGGAGGGAAAAAGACCTTTAGGGAGGCCGAGACATAGATGGGAGGATAATATTAAAATGGATTTGAGGGAGGTGGGGTATGATGATAGAGACTGGATTAATCTTGCACAGGATAGGGACCGCTAGCGGGCTTATGTGAGGGCGGCAATGAACCTTCGGGTTCCTTAAAAGCCATTTGTAAGTAAGTATGGAATTTCCTTATAGTCGATGTTTAGATGTAGGCTACTTTGCTATTTTCGTCTGAAATATAGGCCTATTTTGTGCAGATATTTTTGTTTGTTTATGTGAAGTTTTATTAATTCAACATAGCCTATTTATAATCAGTGAGGGAAGTGGGGAAAAAACCAGAGGCGGTATGCTACCCTAAGGTTTTCGCCTGGCATACCTCGATTTAAAAAAGACATACCCTCTCCCTTATAACATAGACATATGTGTGTGTGTGTGTGTGTGTATATATATATATATATATATATATATATATATATAATGTATACAATATATTGCTTCGTGCATTCGGTAACGCGAATCTTTGGAGCTTAAGCAACACATTAAATTTCTTAATAAAATAATTTCGGTTATTTACTAGGTTATTATCCATTGAGTCTTATCATTTAAAATAATGTTAAAGCTTCAAAGTGGCTTACTTAATTATTAATAAAAAGAGCAACAACAAAAATTACACAGTCACTAAATTGGTAACAATGGCCACTACAAGCTACACCAGGAGTGCTCAACCTTATGAATACTGCGGGCCAATATTTAAAAAAATGTTCTTTTGTAGAGCCGCAGACATCCTCCAATAACTGCTGGGTAACTTTCGGTGTAGGATCCCGGACTCATTTCACCGGCATTATCACCTTCATCTCATTCAGACGCTAAATAACCTTAGATGTTGATAAAGCGTCGTAAAATAACCTACTAAAAAATAAATCCTCCAATAATAAATACAATTTACATAAATGTCTTACTAATTAGTGATTACTGTAATTTATAGTAATTAATAATATAAGTCTGTTCAAATATATATTTTTTAAATTTAAGTTTGAAGCTTTACTATTGGGCCGCAGCATAGTGGTGGGCCGCATGAGGCCCGCGGGCCACGGGTTGTGCACCGCTGAGTTACACACTACAGCCTTCTGCACTTTAAATACTACCCTTGTAAGCATTCCAGGGTTGACTTATCAAATAAATGTGACTAAATACACGTTGAATTCAGTTCCAGAAGGCTGTGGTTTAGATTTACGAAGCAAACAGATAGTACTCTTTGCTGTGAAGAAATGTATAAACAAATTTTTACGACTCACATTTTTTCAGTGACAGTATGTCACATTTCACTAAAGGTATGTTTTCTGGTCACAGAAACCAGTGGCGGTATTCCATACCGGCGCATACCGTCTCACTTCCCTCACTGTTTATAATGAATGAACGTTTAATTCAGTAAAGCAAAGTAGAACTAGGACAATTCAAGCTTAAAAAAAAGCCTTAATTGTTCTGTATCCAAGAAGCACACAAACATTAAAACTTGATGCTATAATATGCAATTTGACTATGCAAAACTATGATCTAAAACTTTTAATAAAATGCAACCCAGAAATGAGTATTTACTTTCAGAGTATCAAAATTAAATTCGACAAAAAAATCAATATCCCATATTTTATCATATCGAATTTCATATTTTCCATATTTTGACATTATTGTTTCATACTTCCAGAATTTTTTTTTTTTCATATTTTTACTTGCTCTACTAATGACATTTACTTGAAATTAAATACATTACTCCAGAGTAAGATGGATGAATAGTAAAGAAGTAATTATTTTACATAGGATATTACAAAATTACAAACAAATATTTCAGTAAAAGCTTCAGAAAGCAGTACTAAGTCCTCATTAGCCTACGAAATCCGGATGTCTTAATTGTATGCAACAACAAGGGACGATTAAGCGGCATGTTTGGTACGAAAACGTTCAGTCATGCAGGAGCTTTAACCTCCTCCACAGTTCCTCAGCACGTGGAGACACAATTCCGGGCTGTCAACATAGACATAGACCAGTGTTGCAGGTATCGTAGAAGCCCGGACTTCGCTCTCCTCTCAATGACTTACGTACGTCTTTGCTTGTCCCATTCGTCCGGCCAGGAGGCTCGTCCGTCCGAAGTGCGCTCGTTGGACTTCACCCGCCCTCGCGTATTGCATCTGTTACATCATCCACTTCTGTGTTGTCGTCGGCTTCCAGACCTTTCCTCTCTGACACGATCTCCTTGCCACAACGGTAATCTCAAGTAATTGGAAGAAGTGACGGAATAGCATTTGAATGACGGACAGAGTAAGTTGTAATAAACAAATCAGCTGTACTCTGATGACACTCTGAAAACATTCCTCCAAAATTTGTTTTATTTAATAGTCAAGTATGCTTTTCTTTTGGGATATAACTAAGTCTTTTTCTTCATTAGGTATGGGGAGGGGGGTAACTTAGAATTTGACCGCCACATAAAAATGCAACCCACTCTAGCCGCTACTGCTTGTAGTCCCCTTGTTCTCCTTCTATTCCCCTCGTTACCCTTTATTCTCCTTGTTCTCCTTGTACTTCCCTTATTCTCCTTGTACTTCCCTTGTTCTTCTCCTATTCCCCTTGTTCTCCTTGTACTTCCCTTATTTTTCTTGTACTTCCCTTGTTCTCCTTCTATTCCCCTTGTTATCCTTTATTCCCCTTTTACTTCCCTTGTTCTCCTTGTATTTCCCTTGTTCTCCTTTTATTCCCCTTGTTATCCTTTATTCCCCTTGTACTTCCCTTGTTCTCCTTCTATTCCCCTTGTTATCTTTTATTCCCCTTGTACTTCCCTTCTTCTCCTTGTATTTTCCTTGTTCTCCTTGTACTTCCCTTATTCTTCTTGTACTTCCCTTGTTCTCCTCCTATTCCCCTTGTTATCCTTTATTCCCCTTGTTCTCCTTGTACTTCCCTTGTTCTCCTTCTATTCCCCTTGTTATCCTTTATTCCCCTTGTACTGCCCTTCTTCTCCTTGTATTTTCCTTGTTCTCCTTATACTTCCCTTATGCTCCTTTTACTTCCATTGTTCTCCTATTCCCCTTGTTATTCTTTATTCCCCTTGTACTTCCCTTATTCTCCTTGTATTTCCCTTGTTCTCCTTGTACTTCCCTTATTCTCCTTGTACTTCCCTTATTCTCCTTGTACTTCCCTTGTTCTCCTTCTATTCCCCTTGTTATCCTTTATTCCCCTTGTACTTCCCTTATTCTCCTTGTATTTCCCTTGTTCTCCTTGTACTTCTCTTATTCTCCTTGTACTTCCCTTGTTCTCCTTCTATTCCCCTTGTTATCCTTTACTCCCCTTGTACTTCCCTTGTTCTCCTTGTATTTCCCTTGTTCTCCTTTTATTCCCCTTGTTATCCTTTATTCCCTTTGTTCCCCTTGTACTTCCCTTGTTCTCCTTGTATTTCCCTTGTTCTCCTTGTATTTCCCTTGTTCTCCTTTTATTCCCCTTGTTATCCTTTATTCCCTTTGTTCCCCTTGTACTTCCCTTGTTCTCCTTGTATTTCCCTTGTTCTCCTTTTATTCTCCTTGTTATCCTTGTAGTCCCCTTGTTGTCTCGTTCGTTCTCTTCTTCTCTTTGTTGACCTCTCGTTGTCCTTGTCTTTCCCTTATTGTACTTCCCTTCCTTTTTATTCCTCTTCTGTTTGTATTCCTCTTGTCCTTGTATTCTCCTTGCATTTATTTTATATTCTTCTTATTCTCTTTGACGTTTTCGTGTCCACTTTCCTGTATTCTCCTCTCTGTCCTTGCATTCCCTTCATTGTTCTATTTCCACTGTTCTCCTTTTCCCATTTGTCTTCTTGTATTCCCCTTGTTCTCTTTGTATTCCCCTCGTTCTCCCAGTATTCCCATCGTTCCCCTTTTATTCCCTCTTCCCTCGTTCTCCCAGCATTTACATTATTCTCCTTGTATTCCCCTCGTTTTCCTTGTAATGTCCTCTTTTTCTTCAATTCCCCTTGTCCACCTTGTATTCCTAGTTTTGTCCTTGTATTCCCATTCTTCACATGGAACATACTTAAATTGTTTACCCTAAGCTACGTGACTTCCGGGACACTCTGTAGTGTAAACATTGTACCGTGTGTAAAAACTGCTTCAATATAAAGAGCTCAAGACGAATACAAGTAAATAGATAGTACTGATGTTCCTAATCGTAGTAATTGAACTCCGATCGTACAACCTCCAGACGTTTGCTGTTTATTTCTAGAAATAAAACTGGGGTCACATACAAAATGGCTGCGGCATTTTTTCTGTCTTTCGTGAAGATACAAAGCCCACAATTAACGGTCTGTGAAGCCGATATCACTCTCATTTCTGTCCCTGGACTCTGATCATGATCGCCATGTACACTCCCCACCATGTTACAAATAAACTGAAACTAAATTAAATTAATAACATTTTGGAAGAAAAGATAATTTTTATACGCAATGGACGGATTATTAGATAGTCACATATTACCAAAAAAATAGTAATAAAATATTAAAATAACACAAGAAAGATCAAAGTGGCGATGCCCCTTGGAAAAAACATCATTACTTATAAAACCATTACATAATAATAATCATCATCATTAACAGGGTTACAATGTATCCAAAGTGTTTAAATTCTTATCTTCTTCCTCCATTCTTCTCTTGCCTCCCAATCCCGTTCTTCCAAGCCTCTCTCCTTCATCCACTTCTTATATCGTCCATCCAGGTTTTCCTTGGTCTTCCCCTCTTTCCTCTTCCTGGCGGAATCCATTCCAAAATCTGTCTGGGCAATCTTGTTTCTGGCATTCTACGTACGTGGCCATACCATTCTAATTGCTTGTAGCTAACGAAATCTAACAATGTACTATTAACTCTCATCTCTTGTCTAATAATTGTGTTTCGAATTTTTTCCAATTTAGAATGTCTAGTGGAACGTCTAAAACAATTCATTTCAGTGGAGAGGAGTTTCAATCTCAGATTCGTGTTTAAATGCCACATTTCCGCCCCATATGTTATAGTAGGTCTACTCCTTATTATAGATTTGGAGTTTTGTTTCAATTGTTATTGTCTTAGCCCACAACCAATAATAATAATAATAATAATAATAATAATAATAATAATAATAATAATAATAATAATAATTATTATTATTATTATTATTATTATTATTATAGCTCGGATTTTCATATGTTGTAAAATCTCTGGAAATAAGGCACTGCGTATGCCCTAAAAATACCAAAATATGACGTAAAAACTGGAAATAATTATGTAAAACAAATTAAATATGTCCAAAATTACTTAGAAACACGTTTTGTTCATCATTATACAAATTTGTTTTTTTTTAATATTAATCAGCTGATTAAACAACTCCTTGTATGGCCGGCCCTACCTCATTATCTCCTGGCTTAGTTGTCTCATAAGTGAAGCCTCGTTAGTCGTTTGTATCACTAGTGAGGTTCAAACCTTTCTTCGGACAGTTGACTAAATAACAACTTCTTCTATTGGCCATAGCGGAATGTTCACCCTATAAAAATAGAAAGAAGAAAAGAGAAATGAAAAATGTTTAAACATCTGTACTCTGCGTGACTAATTCTTTTACATCTGTGTTGACAGTATCTCTAACTTTTTTCTTATGAATTGCAGGGCTTTTTGAAAAAAGAACCATAGTCCAAAAATGCAAATTTGAGATATTAAGCATATGATGAGCGTATTGTAGCGGCCATCTACTGAATTAGTTGTTAGGGGGGAAAAACACCATGGGTCTATGTTTTAGGAGTGGACATTTTCAGTGGTTTTCATAAAACAACCATAGTCCAAAGACTTTTTTGTGAAAACAGTCATTGTCCAGCAGCCAGGACGATGGTAGCATTTACAAATATCCCTTTCATATCATCTTGAAACATTATCCATACAATTTTAAACTGTAGTAGATTGGTAGTACGCGGCAAAAACCATCTCAAAGATAATAATAATAATAATAATAATAATAATAATAATAATAATAATAATAATAATAATAATAATAATAATAATAATAATAATAATAGTAAACTGCCCCCCCATTGAGGGTAGCCCTTACGGACTCAATATATCCTCAAAAAAATTATTATACATATGTAAATATAGATATTAAATTTTAAAGAAGGAAAACGAAGAAAAGAGTGTGAAAAATTACAATTGCTATTAATGTGGCAGGATATTTTAACACAATTATCACAATGTCATTCCTCAGAGATGTTGGCAGAGCAAACTGCCGTTGAAATTCTTCGAAAAAAGCTGGTATAGTACCTCGAGCACCTATGAGCAAGCCGAATACCTCAACGTGAATTAAGGCATATTTCAGCTTGAAATAGTTGACTGTAGGCTCATAGATCGACTTCTTCTCAAGGTGGACCTCGGCTGACTGATGACATTCTACTTCAAAACGTATCGTGGGGTCCACAATGATGCCCTGTTTAGTGTCAGCATTGTACGCTAAAATATCTACTCTTCTCGTTCACCCATCTTCAGCTAGACAGGAGATTTCTTCTTCTACTATCCAGCCCTTATTTCTTAATGCGGCAGCAATTTTGGATCTTACAAGATGATGTCTAGAGTTCCTCAAGAGCAATCCCTGTTCACAGAATCCCAAGACGTGTGCTAAAGTTTCAATCTCCGGGCAGCCATGTCTGCACCGGGTACCGTCGAGAGATCTGCCGGGAACGGAACGAACAGCTGCTAAATTTGCTGTCATTTTCAGGCTAGATATCCATTCACTAGTCGAAAGTCCTTTCTGTTTGCAATCCAACTGTTGGCGGCTGTTACTTATTATACTTTGGCACATGAATAGTTGTTTTGGCTATGGAGTCATCTTTAGGTGCAAAAATAACTCCATGGAAGACACGTAAGCAAAGGGAGGAGAACAAACAGGATATAATAAAGAAAAAGAAGCTTAAAAGAGAGGCACACTTCAGTCACAACCGAGTATTTGTTCTTAAAACCACCATAGCTATCTCAACGTAATTATAATTCTTGACATTGCAGTTTGAATTGAATTACATTAGCTCATAAATTAAGTCATTACTTTTTCGTATAGACTTTATCTCAAATTAAATAAATATGTAGGCTACTAATTATTAAAATTTAACTAAAGAATATTGCTGGAGAATCTTTAGTGCATTATAAATATTCATAATTTAAATATTATGTATGTCTCTATTGTATTGTTAAGGCTGGCTGAGTGGAAAAGAAAGCCTTATCGCCTTAACTGTGCCAGCGAAAATAAAACATTATATTCTATTGTCCACAGTTACCTGCATTTACACATGTATTTCTATGAGGCAATTTAAGTTATTATAAATGTACTTCAGTTGTCTAAGTTTTTACAATACTTTAAGAAATGACATGATGAATTTCACACTTGAAGTGTCAACAGCACCCATGCCAGATAGTTTTTTGTTTCTCCTAAAAATGTATGTTTTTTAATTGTTTTTTAAGCCCCTTCAATTACTACTACCTGGCAACAGCAGAGTTGGAACCTCTTAAGGGTCTCATGCTCATGTTTGGAAAGGGTGAAGGGAGTGAAGGCGACACCGACCAGCAACAATATGGCATATTCCTAACACTCTTTTGTCCTTCATGTTTTGGCAACTTACTGCTGGCGAATCCAGTTACATTCAAGCTTCATTTAATCATAAAATAATTCTAAGGAAAGGAAATCCGAAATAAATAACATAAACCAGCTTGGCGCGTTGGGAGTTCTTGCCAACTGAGCTACGCCGAGATCTAGGCTGGGAGGTCTTGGATTTGATCCCCGATGCTGGAACGAATTTTTGTCCAATTATCATATGCATACGAGTTAACAATATACATAAATCTTGTTAAAATGGCTAGCCTATGTAAGTCATATATACGTGTACACAGATATTCAACATATATTGTAAAATGTGGACAGTACTACCTGTTGTAAAAATGACCGCAATGTCATTTAATAAAAATGCACTCCTGCATAAGCATGGCCATAACACAGAAACCAAAAAGCATAAGCATGGAGTTGGCAATAACACGTAAACCAAAAAGGAGAGAAGTTCGAGCCAGCGCTGGTGATCGATTCCGGCATAGCTCAGTTGGAAAGAGCACTCAGCGCGCCATGCTGGGAGGTCTTGGGTTCGATCCCCGGTGCCTGAACGAATTGTTCTCCAATTATCATATGTTATCTCTGCATGCCTATCGGTGCAATTAATATGAATGAATAACATGTACAATAGTTTAGAGGAAGCGACTGTACATGGAGAGACGGACTATCAAGTTTCACAAATATAAACTTATCGGTACAAAAGTCAAATACACACATACACATGGCAATTTTTATAAGTTTGTTTTATGTTCCAAAAAGAACGTTACTTTACATTACAAAATAAATTGAGCACTCGATATATTCAGAAGTTACGTAGTGCTCTTTAATTAACATGATTATAAGAAAAAACTGACAAACAAAACCAGGCAAAATTAGTCGCTTCCCCCTTCGCGTGCTGCTTTTTCCATTCCTTTTGCTACAGACAAATGACGTCATAGTTGTTCACCGTTGTCTATCAAACATCCACCAGACAACAAAGCATTTCGTGATAAGATAATCGCGTGTCTGAACTTTTTCCCCTCATTATCTCTGAATGTGAAGTTGCTGGAAATGAAAATGCAATCACTGATATCCTGGTAAGTAGCGCTATATCTGAATACTCAGATTCAGAAAACAATGTTCTCGAGCGCAAAGGTTATTCGGCGTTCAAATAGGTTAAACATGAGACTTTTGTCTGCTGTTTCTACCTGGCTCTGATTAATTCCTTACTCTCCGTTTTCTCATTCGGCTTCTGCAATTCCACTTTCAACCTACACATTCACTATACATAGATATACAGGGACATCATGTTATTTTTACTTCAATTTTTATTGTACCTGAGTTTTTGAATGTACCTGAGTTTTTGAACCCCCTCTACTAGTAAATTTCCAACCGACCTCCACACAGAACCTCCAGTCAAAGTCACCTTACGGTCATGGTAAACAGTACTGAGTTAGTGGGTATAGTACGTTCCAGAAATATGTTCGCGGTTTCCAGTGACGAAAGAGCTTTCAATATTGAATCATATTTTCGAACAGGTACTGTCGTCCGTTTGCCTACGTCGCATCCCGGTTTCCCCCACCCGCTCCTGCTCGCCCCTCTGTAAAGGCTAGTGGCTGGGCTGTCTTAGCTCTTTTCTGAAAATATTAATTTCTGTCAGGAATTGGACGTCTACGTAATATTATACAACTGTTTAAAATAACTTTATAAAAGGGCCTCGTTAATTGTCACGTGATTTCCCTTCTTTCTACGACCCTGCGACAAAACCACTTGAACGGACAGTAGATAGCATGGCTGAGTAATTTTATCTTTTAGGATCGGGCAGAAGTGAAGATTGAATATACAGAATTTAAGGTACTCTTTTACAGAGTAGGTACAGAATTATTTCAACATGAGTTACTAGTACGAAGGACGAAACTGGTAATTGGAATGAGGTACAAATAGTCTATAGTTCGATAATATGCAAAAAAATAACTGAAGTCTGTATCGAAATGAACGGCCACCATTTTCAAAAATGTGTTTAAACATCCATATTATGATTATTTTTCAATTTAACTTCATTCCCTATATCGTACGCTAATGTGCAGTAGACAGTATAATGTACACTACGTAATGAATACGTCCGAATGGATAGCTCAGTTTGTGAGTAAAAATACTTATTGTATTTTGGTTAAACAAAAACCTAAATTATCAAACTCAAAATTGCGATATTTCCTAGTTTACGTAAATGAACTACTTTTATTCCCTCCTATACGTAGTAAATTGACTTGTTTGTACTTTACGCCAGTATCATCGAACTCCAGTCATGGAAGGGGGTAACAAACGGTGTTTCCGGTTCTCAACCATTAATCCAAAGGTATAGCCAGGTTAATATTAGAAATGTTAGTAAAAATAAAATGAGGTCCCTGTAGAACTCGCAATCACAAATCAAACGAGTGGTCGCACAGGTCTGCAGCTGCTCTCGATGCCGAGATATTACTTAAAGAGGCAGCGCGGCACGGCTAATTGTGTATGCTATTTCGGTGTCCTCTTGTCCGTAGCGATAAATGACGTCATTGGGAGTGGTCACGCAAGTTACAGTGGTTCATGGCCTAATTAATGATAGCATTAGCATTCGGTGGTCCTTTGGTTCATGACCTAACTACTAATAAAATTAGCAGTCGGCTGTGGCCCGCAGTGTTTTTATACTAAGCAGTTGAAATTCTGCCATTTATTTGTTGCATCAGGGATCCCGGAACTGGTGTCCATACTCGATGCGATACTCGTCAAAATTCATACCGTAGACGAGTTCATTACAAATTGATCTCTGCAGATGCGTACATGACGACAAGCATTTCATGACCATTAATTAATTAATGCGACGCCCGGCAGTCTAGAGTTCCCGCAAGTCACTCTCGAGATCTTGGACATTTTCATCATTTTTATCCGGATCTAATCTCCAGACGTCTACGAGATATCAACACCTGTTTATTTTTAACTGTTTAAGTGAATAACAGAATGTACTCTATGACACATTTTTCACGAGTCGTCAGTTATCTCTACTATTGCTACACCGTGCTCTAGACAGGAAAGGTAACAGATATGTAAGGCTACATTTATTGCCGGGGCAACGATAAACGACACCAGCAATGGTTCAATACATGATAATACAGTCCCGTCGGTCTTATTTCCAGCAGCCAACCAATCACGTTGCAGGTCGGCTACATTTAAACGTGTGCGTCTTGCGATTCACTGCTGATGACATTATGCATTTCCTAAGGCTCGATAAATACTTAATATAATCGCCCTCCATTTTGGCTCTTTCGTTGGCGTTCGGAGAAAGCATACGAGACGTTATTTGCCGCTCAATTATTTGCTCGATTTCAGTGCGTTTGATTTATTAATTATCATATGATCTACGACACGATAATGTTGAACGGTGCGGCAAATAGATTCCTCGTCTGGTAGCTAAGCAACGAAAGAACAAAAATTACGAACAATACTACCTACCTAGACTTTACAGAGCATTCATTTCCTAAGGCGTAAGCAAAGAGGAGGAGTCACGCCGGAAATAACAGCGACGCTTAATGAGGGAATGAAACCCACAATGATCTTAAGTGAAAGAAGTAAAGTACATAATAAATAGACCTTAATGAGTAAGATTTTAGTCGGTTATTTATCGATGCTATATCAAATAGATATTATCTACTTCAGAATTACAAGGCTGAAGGCAACATTTTCCGGCAGTTTCTCGCCCATGTGAACAGTAAACTCTGATAACTTCAGCGCAGAAACGAAGATGGATGCCCTTGAGATACTGAACAGAGAGAAAAAGAGGTACAGCTTAACATACTACCACAGTCTAGTATATACAGTCGTGAAGCTCAATACGTAGTAAATATGTAAACATTAGGTAGTTGCTCACCACTAGGATCGCTAATATCGCCTCATTACAGGCAATGCAAAATAGTACCGTCACAGTCTATTGTTTCTAGCACCCTCAAAACTCAAGCTTCGTGACTGTATATAGTAGGCTGTGATACTAGATAAATGCTCTTCTGCCTCGCTTCAGAACTTGGGTTTTTAGTAAACTTTAAACATATCAACATGAACCTGTTTATACAGTATGGTTCCCTCGCTAGAGGCCTCAAACTTTTGTCTATAAAACTGTCTTTACTTAAGGTTTGTCTTGAAATATTTCTATGCACATACTCGTATCTTCAACAATGTCAAACAGGATCTAACCTCTCGCAATAGGTTTGGACTTTCCAGTGACCTTGATTGATTACTGTTCCGCTGCACTGCATCTCGGTAGTGTTGGCTCGAGTGATTAACAATGTACACAAACGAAAAGCGCGTGTTCCTCGTTCTTAAATACTGGCAAACAAGTTCATTTAAAGCATGTCGAAGTGCATTTCAGATTAAATTTCGTGTGAGCGTGTACGTTCAAAGCGTTGTATCCAGAAATTGGTAAGAAAGAGATAACGGAAAGACTTCTCACACAGCATTTAGGAGGCCGGAAACTGTCTGAAGAGACAATACAGAATGTAAAGTGGATTACTGGCGTCACCATCAAAATCATTGTAGAGACTTTCCCAAGAAACTAATGTCCCTTATTTCACGTGTCAGAAAGCTGCAAATAATAAAAAAAAAAATCAAAACTACGCGCTTACCGTGTATCATGTGTTCAAGAATTGCAACCGACGGCCCATGGAAAACGCGTGCGGTTTTGTTCATGGTTTGCGCTACACTCGCGATGACATGATGATAATGATGGAGATTTGTTGGAATACAAGGGAATCGGAGCTTCCGGAGAAAAACCATGTGTTACCTGGACCACGGCTTGCACAACACAAGTCATAAATCGAGGGTACGCCGGATATCGAACCGGCTCCATAGGATTATAAGTGCTGTAGCCACTAAACAGCAGCGGTGGTTATAATACTGTATGTTAAAAATGGTAATTTACTTTGAAAGCAGCCGATCCGGAGCTGCGCTCGGGCGTGGGTTCGATTCCAGTTTGGGCTAATTGCCTGGTTAGGTTTTTTCCGAGGTTTTCCCCAACCATAATTCATTCATTCATTTATTTTATTCCATAGATCTTACATGAGCAATGAAGCTTTAAAATGTGGAACAAGTAAAAATTTTACAATATTACAATTACAATTTTTACAAATTTTTATAGTTTTACAATTTAGTAATTTTCTACAACAATATTTTGGCGAGATGTAGTGAGATGAGGTGAGGTCCGAGGATTCGCCAAAATATTACCCGGCATTTGTCTTTTGGTTTGGGGAAAACCTCGGAAAAACCCAACCAGGTAATCAAATCAAAGGGGGGTAATCTAATGAAAGGAGTTGATGCCAAGGACTCGCCATAGGCCATCCGGCTTCAGTCCCACGGCTGTGGAAAACCTCGGAAGAAACCAAAGACCAAAGGAGGATCCAACCCAAGCCCGAACGCAGCTCCGGATCAACAGCCCAGCGAGTCTGCCGACTGAGCTACATCGATGGCTCTACTAAAAGTATACAATACATAGCAGGCAAATGTCAGATAATCTATGGCGAATCTTCGTTCTCATCTCACCAATTAATTACCATCTCGCTATCACCAATTCCATTAACACTAAATAATCTAGTAGTTGATACAGTGTCGTTAAATAACCCACTAAATATTGAAAAATAAAAGCAGCACCTAATGAGTGAACACTTCCAGAACGTAGGCTATCTTGTTTTGTTAACGCTTACCTGTGCACAAAAAAACTGTACCTTGAGACGTCGAAGTAGTTACTGACTGATTAATATTTTGATAAATACTAATGTCCAGCTTTACTGTGACGAGCTGATGTTCAAATCTTTTCTGCTGATTAGTTTCTAAGCACCGTTAATCTCTAATTCAGCTCACAGCCTCGAGTCTAATGCTTCGACTGTACATCGCGATAAGTGGCTACTGTATGTGTCAACACAATGGAAAAGCTCCAAGAGAAGACAACGAGTTTCGTCAGGTTGGAAAACTGCACTGCGTTTTGTGGAAATACACTCGTACTAAAGAATGTAAACAATGGAAATTATATAGGCTTTCTGGGTTTCGTGGTGGTAAGGTTAAAGGTTCAAAACAGAGTTTAACAAACTACACACCGAAATGCAATCCATGGTCAAAATTCCAGTGTGTTTATCAATATTATTTCACAATCATTACCACACTGACCGAGGCTAAACACAAGATGCATTGCAACCGTCATAGTTTCAAATTTTAACGGCAATTATTTCATACCCGGGTGGATTTTATTTTATTAGGTTATTTTACGACGCTTTATCAACAGCTTTGGTTATTTAGCGTCTGAATGAGATGAAGGTGATAATGCCGGTGAAATGAGTCCGGGGTCCAACACCGTAAGTTACCCAGCATTTGCTCGTATTGGGTTGAGGGAAAACTCCGGAAAAAACCTCAACCAGGTAACTTGCCCCGACCGGGAATCGAACCCGGGCCACCTGGTTTCGCGGCTAGACGTGCTAACCGTTACTCCACAGGCGTTACCCGGGCGGAGCTACGTGTAAATACTGTGGATCCTAATTCGACTACAAGAAAGGAAGCTAAGATTCACTTTCTTTTGTAAATAGTTTTCGTATGACTTCTCTTTTATTTCTTAAGCTACGTTCACACTGAAGGATTGTGTCTGGGCCATGTATCCGGCTGTATATCTTAGATACTGTACATGTACTTATGAAGTTACTGGCGAGAAATGGCTGACAAATACTTCCTGGAGGCCTACATCAGGACTGTGTACATTTTATTACTTATTTTTATTTACTACTAGCCGTACCCGTGCGCTCTGCTGCACCTGTTAGAAAAAAATATAAAGTAATTACATAATTAAAATAGGACGTTTGATCCAGGGAACATTCGTGTTTAATAGAAGGATAAATCGTTTAATATGTTACTTAATTTAAATTGTATTTAAATATTTAAAATGCAATCATTTTGGTCCAGAGACTACTCATTTGGTACAATAATTCCTTTAACATGTTTCTTAATTGTTATTAAATGCAACCATTGATTAATGAAGATTGACATCATTTAGTTTTATTGTGTAAACTTTATATTACTTGCTATATGTTTCCATTGAACTATGGCAATAACTTAATTTAAGCCTAGTTTTCTACGTCTTCAGTAAATGGCGCTTGGCCCACTATGGTTCTGAACTCTTCAAATAACTTAAATAATGATACAGCATACATAGTGATATGTAATTATATTTCATTCTTTCGAAAAAGTAATAATTCACGATCTCCTATGTACCATTGCCATGGAATGAATAAATGTGTGTTTTTCTTCCTACTCAAAAATTTTATATTTTGCGGTTGAAAATGTATTATATTGTTATTTTAAAAGTCTTGTATATCCTTAAATATCAGTCGTATCAAAATTGTGCATAGAATAAAACTTATCGGAAATAATGTTTAAAGAAACTTTTGTTATGTAATATATTTCACAAAAATCAATAATAAGCGAGATATTTTGATTTATTTAATTCAGGCCCCCTTATAACCCCCCTTTTAAATAATGTATTTTGAATGTCATATAGCCTATAATCTAAGTTGAACTTAATTTATATTCCAATTTTAATCGAAATCCGTTCAGCCATTATTGCGTGAAAAGGTAACAAACATCCAGACAGACATACAAACAAAAATTTCAAAAAAGCGATTTTCGGTTTCAGGATGTTAACACCAATTATTTTTGGAAAATCGAAAATTACCACAAAAATTTTGGCTACAGATTTATTATTAGTATAGATTAACAAGAGATCATTCCTCAATATTGAGATTTCTCTTTAACTGAATAGAATAAAAATACAAAGAGTATATGAATTGAATTGAACGAATTATTTACTGCGTTACAAATGGGCAGACACCCGGTGATAATGTTGGTAAAACAACAGGTACAAATACAATTTACACAGACACCAAATACAAAACACAGCACAAAGAACATTAAATACAAATACAAAACAAAACACAAAATAACAAGTTATTGCGATGTACCGAAGTACATGAGTGCATGAGGGTTGGGCACTAAAGGGAAACTAAGAAGTGGAATTTAAACTGAGAGGATTTAATCGGCATCGGAATTGGAATCCGGTGTGGCTTAGTGGATAGAGCGTCAGCACCGTAGAGCTGAAAATCCGGGTTCCAATCCCTGTGCCGGAGAGAATTTTTCTCTGCTCCACCGATCCTTCATCACAGAACAACAAGCCAATGCAAATTCAAATTAAACAACACAATTATTTTATTACGAAACACTAACAGAAATACAAAACAATGCAAGTATCTACCAAATCACAAAATGAACAAGACTAAAAAGAAATACAAAAACACAACACAAAAACTTTAGAAGACACTAACTCACCCTTAGCACTAAGCTGAACGCTTACCCGACACTTAACGGTTACACGAATCTTAACCAGTTTTAACACTTGCGAAACACTCAAACACTTGGAACACTGTTGTCAACAGAGCGGAAAAATGCAATAAACTGTTGAAATGTATTGATACCATGTAAGTAAGGAATCATTAATGTAGTTTGTCTTTCTTTAATTCCACTTTTGACGCTTGTTACTCGTAAAATTCAAACAGTTCTTCCTCCAGACCCATTAAAAATTGGACACATGTTCATTGCTTAGAATAGGCCATGCTGTCATCCCTTAAATGTTTACTATTTCTTTTGGATCAGGTACATGTGTAACCAGCTATCAAAGGAATATAGACAATGACATCTACAGATTAATTTGAAAAAGCTTATTCATTCATTCATTCATTCATTCATTCATTCATTCATTCATTCATTCATTCATTCATTCATTCATTCATTCATTCATTCATTCATTTTATTCCATAGATCTTACACGAGCAATGAAGCTTTAAGATGTGGAACAAGTCAAAATTTTACAATATTACAATTAAAATTTTTGCAAATTTTTACAGTTTTACAATTTAGTAATTTTCTACAATTTTTACAATTTTGTGCAATTTTTTACAATAGTTTGGCGAGATGTAGTGAGATGAGATGAGGTCCGAGGATTCGCCAAAAGATTACCCGGCATTTGCCTTTTGGTTGGGGAAAACCTCTGAAAAACCCAACCAGGTAATCAAATCAAAAGGGTTAATGCCGAGGACTCGCCATAGTATTTGAACTGTGATTTTGATTAATTATTTATTGCTGTAGAAAACAAAATTGGACAATTCTTGCTTACAATCAATTTTGGAGAGAGAAGGAACATCAAATTTGGAAATTGCCTAAAGAATTAATACTGGGATAAAGGTGATTGGTTTGCTGATTCAGTCGTATCGAGTAGGAAACTCATCACCAGACCCAAGAAGATATCACATTCAATATTATATGGTACAGTACATAATGTTATAAGGAGCGATGCCATCACCCCCTAAAATATTTACTATTTCTCCTCAACCACCTTGTATAACTCGCATACATGTACCTATATTTTAAGTGCTGTAAATCCACGACACGGGAACCACAGATTTAGTTCCATCCCGTAGGCAGCCATGTTAAACATTTCATCGCCCTACGTCGTGTTTGAACCCAAGAGTCTCGGAACAAGGGCTAGCGTGATAAGGTGATAACAGTTAGGTCACCAAGGATGACATTTCACTATCACCAATTTCTCTTCGGGGCTAGATAACCTCAATAATTGGTACAGAGTAGTTAAATAACTGATTCGAAAGTTCAGAATGGTTTACGTAAGTCAAGACCTTTCTAGGAGTATAAAGAAAATAAACTGCACTACCATGGTAACAGAGTGGGTTGTCCTGCACTTACGTTAGTCACGTCCAAAGTAATGGATAGATTTCTCCGTTACGACAAAGTCCCTTCCCTTCGCTCTCAACCACATAAACAGGAAATAGGTACACACTCGGCAATAAACTGTCTATATACTCAACATATCTTTGCAAATCCAACGAACACAACAAAACAACACTCGAGAAACTCCTCTACAATTACCACCAGCCTCAACCATCCAACTAAAACACACAAATAAAACTGTACTACCTACTGGAAATTTGGATACTGGCTAGGAGGATGAATAAAATAGCTTTGCCCCCACGAAAGTCTCCATAACCACCAAGACACTTGTGCCTCCGGAAAAGGTGACTTAAAAGAAACTTAATTATATATATATATATATATATATATATATATATATATATATATATATATATAATTTGAACTGGTAATGGAAATTACGGGAATACGGCTGAACGGATTTTAATGAATGACTCCTCATTTTGACCCTTGGAACCCAAATAGTTTCGGAAAAATAGTAGTTTTCAATAAAATGTCAATTTCCCTACATAATTTTCCTATTTTCCAAAATCAATCTGTCGCCAGTTTTGAGACACAATGGCTTTTCAGAATAAAACAAAACACACACATTACAATAAACAATATTACACAAGGCCACGCATGACCTGCAGAATTGCTGACATATTTAGAGCAAATCAGAGCAAATTCTGTGACATCATAATGACAACAATATGTCGATCTTCATTTGTGTAATTTTATAACATCTCTATAATTGTTTATTAAACACTTTTAAGACTTACTAAAAACAAGTCACTAATATACATATTAATGATATAGCCTATTCATGATACGAAACTCAAACCTATTGGGATTATATAAGTAGACGTAGAGATTATCTTAAATTAGATATTCATTTCTATAATTTACTGAGTGACGGCTGTATAATATATACAGTATACGTTACTGAAAACTACAAAACTTACGTAAGTTAAAATTATTGTTATTAAAAATGATATATTTTTATAGTTATTAATCAAGTGGTGTGGGTCTTTTCATATATTTAATGGTGGTATGGTGTGGAAATTTATATGCGTGATTCTCTCCAGTATCGTCTGGAGACAAAGACCAAGAGGCCTACAAGATTTTGTAGTCTCCCGATAATTTCAGCAAGATCTCTTAGCAGGATAAAATGATTCTACCCTCTACATTTCAAGGTAATTCACGAAACATGCAGCAACTATACATGTTATGTTTATTGTTCGAAAGCATGGCAAATCTGACATTTTCTTACTCTCACCTACAATCCACAATGATCTGAAATAGCTACTACTGCTTTACTCCCACATGAAAAATCTACTGATAATCCAGATATTGTTACTTGCGTTTTCGCTTTTAAACTCAAAAACTGAAGATGGATAGATTCAAGAAAAAAGTATTTGATATAAAAAAAAAACATTCAGAGAGAGTATGTTTCATTATTATGAAAGCAAATAACTTTTAAAATGACTGCTAGGCCTATTCTTCATTGAAAATACATCTGAAAAATTTTTATTTGAACTTCTAATTAATTTAGTTTGCAGCATTTGCTGCACAAGCCACTAGTATGTAGGCTATATATAGTAATGTATAGCATATATAAATAATTTATCTATGTCTTTTCCTAATCCTCTACAAAACAATAGTGCAATATATGAAATGTGAGTGAGATGGAGAGTGGTAGTGGTAAGAAAGAAATAAACTGGAGTAACCCGAGAAAAACCCACTACAACGTATGCTTTGTCCACTACAAATTCCATCACAACCTGTCTGGGGATCGAATCCGGGCCTCCTGGATTGAATAGTAAAGCGCTAGCACTTGATCTACAAAAGTGGGAACAATCAATCTTAGAATAAGTGTCACGGATATACCGGTAAGTAGAATACGCCACATAGTAAAATTAAACTTCAATTGCGTTAGTTTGAATGTTTTCTTTTTGTTTCGGTTCACAAATGAAAATTAATTATAGTTTATTTAACGACGCTCGCAACTGCCGAGGTTATATCAGCGTCGCCGGTGTGTCGTAATTTTATTCCGCGGGAGCTCTTTTTTTTAATTGATTATTGTACGACGCTTGTTCAATTAATAAAAATATCTAGCGTTTGAATAAGGGTCCAGCGTCGAAAGTTACCCAGCATTTGCTGTTAATGGGTTGAGGGGAAAACCGCGGAAAAAACCTCAACCAGGTAACTTGTCCCAACCAGGATTTGAATCCAGGCCCGCTCGTTTCACGGTCAAGTATGCTAACCGTTACTCCACAGCGCTGGGCAGGAGTTCTTCTACATGCCAGTAAATCTACTGACATGTGCCTGTCGCATTTAAGCTCACTTACATGTCATCGACCTGGGCCGGGATCGAATCCGCAACCTCGGGCAAAGACGGCCAGCTCTACCGACTGCGCCACCCAGGCCGACTTTACAAATGGAGAGTATGGGTTTATAATAATACCTTATAAGAAATTAATGAAAGACATGCAATATACATGTATTTTCTCTTCATATGAAATGACATTCCGAAATTAGTCCAAATTTACAATAATAATTTCACTAGGGTCTATAACTCAAAGCATATCGTGCGTGTCTATTATCTACAGTAATCTCACTAGAGGTTTTGATTAGAGAAAATCAAAACTCGAATGGGATTTAATTGACTATTACACGATAGGATAATATATTATAAAGATTAGAAATAAAGTACTCTAATACAATAAACTATTATTTGACTTCCTAACCTGTCTTGAAAATGTATTATTGTAGCATCTCATCATTACAAATATTCTGCTAGATGGCAGTAGTGTGTTATGATGAGCTGTTCTCTTGTTACCAGTTTTGTCAACTATACAATCTTCATTGAACTCTATAGACGATTACTAGTTAAGAAGGCTTTGTTAATTGTTTCATTCTTATTAAAACAATTGCATTCCACTTCAATACACACGCACGCAACACAACACAACACAATACAACACATACATACACACACACACACACACGAGTATTAAACAATTTCTGATACCTGATTATGCATAATCTCATACAGCAGAAGCTATAACATAACCTAAATAATATAAATAACATAAATGATAGAAAAGTTTTAATAAAGGATGATGAAATAAACATGAATCACTTTAAAAGGTACAATTATTGAAAGAACAATGTTGGCAAACAAAGAAACAAATGCTAGGAAGGTGATAAAAATAAATGCTAGGGAGGTGAAAAAAATAAATGTTAGGGAGGTGATAAAAAGATAAGCAGTCATTATTGGTTGAAATACGTCGTTCCGTACCGTTTTATTGGTAAAAAGTAATATGACGTAGTAAAAATGTAATAGTCACTCTAATTTTTCAGAACTCTCGAATAGAAATCAAACGAGTGGTCGCTGCTCTCGATATTCCACTTCAATACACACTCACGCAACACAACACAACACAACACAACACAACACAACACAACACACATACATACGAGTATTAAACAATTTCTGATACCTGATTATGCATAATCTCATACAGCAGAAGCTATAACATAACCTAAATAATATAAATAAGATAAATGATAGAAAAGTTTTAATTAAGGATGATGAAACAAACATGAATCACTTTAAAAGGTACAATTATTGAAAGAACGATGTTGGCAAACAAAGAAACAAATGCTAGGAAGGTGATAAAAATAAATGCTAGGGAGGTGAAAAAAAGGTTAAGGAGGTGATAAAAAGATAAGCAGTCATTATTGGTTGAAATACGTCGTTCCGTACCGTTTTATTGGTGAAAAGTAATATGACGTAGTAAAAGTGTAATAGTTACTCTAATTTTGCAGAATTCTCGAATACAAATCAAACGAGTGGTCGCTGCTCTCGATATTTCACTATTTTTTTCTCTGTAAGTTTCCCTAATATATCGTCTCCCATTGAACGAACATTATGATACATTTACATCTCAAGAAGTTTCAGTTCTGCGGCACTTAAAGGCTACAAGAAACAAGAGCATAGACCTATGCTTGCCTCACATGTCATATGGTTTTCTTATACAGTATATTGATTCGTTCTCATTTTACCAAAAGTTTTTTCTAATCACTTTCATTACTAAGTCAAATAATTACTCAATTTGATTGGAGCTCAGTTTCTTATCGCCTTTGCTTCCTATGTTGTATACATTTTCCTGTTTCGTAATTCCTTCTCGTCTTGATGTCAGATTATTTACAAATTCGACATGTTTGTTACTTCATAGTCTACGTAACGGAATGAAGGTTAAGACCAGCAACGTTATAAAGGTGAATTGAAGCGCAAGAAATAAATACATAAACAAATGATTGCGAAAGTTTGCAACGCGAAGTCCTCTATGACGTCAGACCACAATATTCGTCTCCGTCAGAAAGATCTCCTTGACCGTTAGACTTCGTAATGAAGAGGTTAGGGCCTAACAATTGCTGGTCGAAGTGCGCATTCGCCTGTTCCTTATCGTTTATCTGAGGTGACATTATTAGCTCCGATCAGCATCCAACTCTTGGTAGAATGCCACGACTGCAGTACACTTCAGACAACTTGTAAACCACTTCCGGAAGTACTTGGATCATATTTTGGGGTCGTCCTTCCTCTCCTCCCTGTTTGTTTACTAATAATTATGTTAACTGGAGTGCTGGTAATTTCACGTATTTATTTTAAATACTAGCCGTATCCGAGCGCTCCGCTGCACCCGTTAGAAATAAATATAAAGCAATTACATAATTAAAATAGAACATTTGATCCAGGGAACATTCGTGTTTGATAGAAGGATAAATCGTTTAATATGTTACTTAATTTAAATTGCATCCAAATAATTAAAATGCGATCATTTTGGTCCAGAGACACTCATTTGGTGCAATGACAATTCCTTTAACATGTTTCTTAATTTTTATTACATGCAACCATAGTTTAATGAAGATTGACATCATTTAGATTTAATGTGTATATTTTATTTTACTTGTTATAGGTTTCCATTGAATTATGGTAATAACTTAATTTTAACCCTTGTTTTCTACGTATTCAGTAAATGGCGCTTGGCCCACTATGGTTCTGAACCCTTCAAATAACTTAAATTATATAATATAATATTATATTATATCAGAAGTTACTGTAATAACATTATAGCATTATGTCCATCTAAAGAAACTACACTTTCCAATGGTGAAATAATAATTAATTATACAAATCGGTTAACTTAGCTTCCGATATTACTTCATACAAACACAGAAACATTCTCTGTAGGCTACCTTTCGTAGCTTTCGATTGTTGCTGTCCAAGGCCCCTTATAGACGAAGTCATTTGTTTTTTAATTCATTACACGGCCTTAGATGGCAGTTATTTTAATTTTAAAAGTCATTTATCTCATTAAATATCAGTCCTATCAAAATTTTTCAAAGAATAAAACTTATCGCAAATTATTTTTAAAGAAACTTTTGTCATGTTACATTTTTCACAAAAATCAATAATAAGCGAGATATTTCGATTTATTTCAGACCCCCTTATAACCCCCCTTTTAAATAATGTATTTTGAATGCCATATAGCCTAAAATCTAAGTTACAACGAACTTAATTTATATTCCAGTTTTCATCGAAATCCATCCGTCCATTATCGCGTGAAAAGGTAACAAACATACAGACAGACATACAAACAAAAATTTCAAAAAAGCGATTTTCGGTTTCAGGGTGGTTGATTATACATGTTAGGACCAATTATTTCTGGAAAATCGAAAATTACCAGAAAAATTTCGGCTACAGATTTATTATTAGTATAGATAAAGCTCATCGGATAATATATCTAATGCTTCTCAAACCTATTTGGCTCTATGGATGTTAATTATGGGGATCGGCTTCTAAAATCGCGCACTAAGGATAATCACTGGAGCACCATGGTACATGAGAAATGAAACACTTCATTCAGATCTAGACCTAGCTAAAATAGAGACTGTACTTCATCCTTCCTATACACGATTATATGCAGCATTGTCAACGCATTCTAACAGCTTAATCAACCAGATTCCTCGGAACCTGCCTGGTCGTCGCCTCAAGAGGAAAAGACACACTGATTTGTTGATGCTTTGAGGAACGTTAATGGACGTCACCCTCTCCACAAGTCTCATATTGTTGTAATGTTAATTATTTAAGCACAATTGATAGTACCAATGTACAAAAATTTTCAAATAAATAAAAAAAAATAAAAAATAAAGCTCATGGTGAGGATAAATTAATGATTTAGACCAGTGGTCTCAGCATTCGCTGAAATGGGTAACGGGTAAGGAATGTATCGTCGTGCAGAAGGGAGAGATAGAAAGCATACCCGCCAGCAACCACGTATGCACGCTAGTGCCTCTCTTATCCGCGGGTAAGAGACGCTAGCCCGAGGGTGCACTGTGCTGATGACAATTTTAATCACATCGAAGCTACGGCCATGAAATTCGATTGGAAGTACAGAGCAATTCCCAAAGGTTTATTATAGGTGGCTATGGTAACTAATTATGCATAGATTGTTCGTTGTTGAAGGAGACAGTGAACATAGCTAACAATGCAGGTGCATGGGTACCTGTTAGGGAACTCTGCCGTGGTATAAGCAGGGTGAAGTTCTAGTTTTATATGGTTAACCAATCAACGAATAGCAGTACAATGTAAACAAACCAATTGCGGAACACTGCGCACGAGAAACTTATCCCCATTCAATTGCTGAGCTACATTCGATTTTCGTAAAGATGTCCATTTAATTGCCTAGATAGCCTATATTTTATTGATGGCTTTGTACGGAGGAAAAATTTACTTTTGTGAGTCGTGTCTTCGAACTTGTAGGCCTACATAGCGTAGAACTATAGTTTTGGCATAAAAAGAATATCAGATGTGTCATCAAACATTAAGTTTTTATTGGAGCACATGTAGGCGAATTAATTTCATCTCTTGTTTTGTCTTTTTATTTGTATGCATCTGAAGTCTGATTAGTGTAATATGTAGGTAATCGGCGATGTATGCAATGGAGGGAAAAAGGAACTGGCCACCCTACACCATTATTTCCTGATCTAGTTTCCTCGTAAGTGGTGCCATGTTGATATCAATTGTGAGGTTCAGACCTGTCTTCGGACAGTTGATGAAACAAAAACAACATTTTGTCTTTGAAGACGTCAGAAACAACTTTTATAATAATTTGTGTGCTAGGAACGTTCCTCTAAAACTGTGCAGAAATTTAGAGGGCTCTCTAAAAGAAGATCATATTTTTTTACACATTAAGAAATTCAAAGAAATTTCCTCTATTCAAAGAACTTAGTGACATTTTCCCACTTTTTTTTTTTGTTAAAATAATTCAAATAGGAAGTTTAGAAACAAATGGCTTCTGTCTGATTGTCAATTTATATTATATGTGTCTTTCTCTCTTTTTCTTTTTCTTCTTCTTCTTCTTCTTTTTTGCGCTTGTGTGTTATTTATTGGTTTGAATTAAGTTATTTACTGTATTTAGTAAACTGTCTTTGTAAATTTTATGTTATATTATTGGCTGAGATCACACCGTACACGAGCCTGGCTCTTACAATAGTGGCCAGAAACATTTTTGTTTTATAATTTTAATTTGTACTCACTAGCTAGCTAGCTAGTTAAATAAATAAATAAAATAAATCTCTCTCATAAAAATATCTGGACAGGAGTGTGATGTGAATTACTTACGAATTCTATGCTAATATCGATAACAAAATGGCGGCGTCCAGAGTATGCCATACATTTGGACTTTGCCGACAGATAGTAGGGTACATTAAAGTGCAAATCAAAGAAGGTCTTTACAGGCTCAAACTAGATCTAGGGTCACGACTCCAATGATCCATTGCTTTATAATAGTTCGGACAGGGCGGTTCGCGATACCACAACGAATCGCGGTTGTATACGAATTAAAATGTTTATGTAATAACCGCATATGGCACAAAATCTTTCAGTATAAAATATAATCATCCATTTCTAGATCCTAAACACAGAGAGGGAGGATTCTAAGATTAAAAATTATAAATAATACAAGAGAACTACAATGAATTTCATTTTGGGAGAAAAGTTTTCCGTAATATGAAGACACGGGTTTATGAACTTATTCTTATGGCTTTAAGGGTAACTTTATTAATGAATTTTGCAAACCATGCATCTTAACCCGTAATTGGTGAGGTGGTGGCTGTGAGTACCCCAGCCATTGTAAGAAAAGAAGCCTGTGCCAGGTGGATGAGCGGAGATATATATTTTTTTCATTGCTTATTATGCTGTCTGCTTCCCAAATTTTGAAGAAAACGAATAAAAGTACTTGATTATATAAATTAAAAATTCAGTTTGATTATCTGCGTGCTACGATACAAGGTTCTAAGTTGGGGTAATTGCAATCCCCACCTCACCAGTTACGTGACTAGAAAAATACCTCACCATTTACGGGTTAACTCAAACATCACAATTTCTGACATAAGAATTAAATTTTACTTCTTAGGCATCAATCTCTCTTCATAATCATCAACCTTCATCATGTTATACTTATTCCGTTCCTCATTCTTCTTCTGACACATAGTGATTTGATCCTGGTTGAGTGGAAGAGAAGGCCTGATGGCCTTAACTCTGCCAGGGAAAATAAAACTATTATTATTATTATTATTATTATTATTATTATTATTATTATTATTATTATTATTATAGTCCTGTGCCTTGCCACTATAACCGTTTTTCAAGAGCACGAGGACCCATTTTAAAAAGAGATAGCAAGCCGTCACTTGACATAATTAGGAACATTAAATCCAGACGTTTGAGATGGACAGGTCATGTAGCACGTATGGGCGAATCCAGAAATGTATATATAATGCTAGTTGGGAGGCCGGGAGGAAGAAAACCTTTTGGGAGGCCGAGACGTAGATGGGAGGATAATATTAAAATGGATTTGAGGGAGGTGGGATATGATAATAGAGACTGGATTAATCTTTCACAGGATAGGGACCGATGGCGGGCTTATGTGAGGGCGGCCTTCCAACTAACACTCTATTTAGGATTTATTTCTTATTCCTTTGCTGTGGTCGTGCCAGAGGATCAGTCCCTTTCCGAGGCTTATTGTGTGGTTTCGTAACAAGCTGTTTTTACGGTGGTGGGTTGTTACCTAATTGTATCATTACAAAAAATGTTAGCTGTTTTGATAATATATATTTTTACAACTAAAATTTTAAGGACTTGAAACAAAATCTCGCTTACCTAGCTGTGGCATCTGAAAGCAACTCAAGCATACAGGAAATGTAGACAAGTCATTTTCACGCTAAAGTGCAATTACCTAGTTGTAGTATTAAGGTAGCGATATGGGGGTTTCAAAGCCCCATATTTGGACATTGTGCCGGTTAGCTTTCCCAGACAAATGGAAATTTGCCTCGTCAGGTAACATAACATGACTAAAAAAAAAAAAAAGAAAGAAAAAATACCTTGGTTTCCATCAAAATACGCTCTAGGACAGTAGTGTCAGAGTTGTAAGCTCCGAAACCGGTTGTGGTGCTAGAGACGTCCAGTCGGTGTGGAAGCACCGGAGCACGCAACGAGTTATAGTGGAGCGCTCCGCTCCGTTTAGGCTGTGTCTGACAACGTTGCTCTAGGATCTTAATTGCTAATTCTTGACATTGAGGTTTGTCGGTTGACTTATATGTTGAACAATTTGTGCCTTATAGGGGTAATAGGTTACTTATGTTGTGTAAATTTCGAATTGCCAGGCAATAATCACCAGTGTCATCCACATCAGAGACGAAATATTGTGGGTTAAACTTCCAATAAAAACATGAACATCTCCCTGCGTTTTTTTTGTCTTCCTTTCATAGAGAATCAGAATCAGGTAAATTCCAAAACTCGAGAGAGCTATTCTGTATACTCAAACACGCGAAGCAAAGTTAAACAAATAAACAAGCAAATAAGCAACAAAATAAATATATATATATAAAACTAAATAAATGTATAAATAGATAAATAATAGTACATTATGCAACGAGCCTATAATGGTAGTAATTAAGACGCGAGTATGTTTATGAAACGAGCGCGAGCGAGTTTCATAATTTTCATACGAGCGTCTTAATTACCATTATAGGCAAGTTTCATACGACTTTTTATGCTCGACCATATTTCTAACTTGAAATTATTCATAAGTATTCATGTTATTCTTATCTGACTGGGGAGCGGAACTGACCTTGTGCAATATCTCGTAAATTGTGAGATGTTCGCAGACGCGAAAGTATTGATTTTTTCCGAGAAACAAATGTCATTGACCTTAATATAATCTAGAGAGTAAAATAAACATTAATCTTGATATAACCTTGAAATTGATATAGACATTGAAAAACGACATGACAAACTGAATTTATTTGAACATTATTTACAATTAACGCTAATTATTACAGTAACAGAACATAACCTTCTGCGACAGCATTGGATTTCCAGCCTCCGTGACGTTTCGCTACTTGTCTTTCGATTGCATATCCGAGAATAATCGATACTTGCGCTTTCATATTGCTACAATGGTGTTTTCTGATTGGTGGAACACCTGAACTTTAATGAATAGGTGTACTTTAATGAGGTCCATTAAAGGGCTGCTACCAGGTGTACAATTACTACATTTCGGCATGGTCGAGCATAAATAATAGGCTACATAAATACACAAAAATAAATGAATACATAAATAAATAAATACGTAAATAAATAAATGAACATAAATAAATAAACGAATAAATAGATAAATGAATAAATAAATAAAAAATAAAATTATCTAAATAAATAAATGATTAAATTAATAAAATGAATAAATGCATGAACGAAAGAATAAATATAAGAAGGAAATAAATAAATAAATAAATAACTAAATAAATAAATAAATAAATAAATAAATAAATAAATAAATAAAATTAACTTTTCTAAATTCTCCAACCCAACAGTAAGGTCAGTGGAATGTCAATGTCAGTTAAGACCATTTGCATGATCAATACTGTCTTACCTTCGTCACTTTTAGGCGCTCAGAATAGAATCCCGAGACCCACGGTCGAAACCCAGACGCCAAGTGTTCCATTGGAATAGATTCATGAGTTCGTGATCTGAACCTTCATTCACTCGTCCGGTTCGATGAAGAAACGCGTCGGAAATTGCAATAAAATTCCTTACGTATCACAAATGACAGCTTTATCACACAAGAATTAACGCAATTTCTCGTTCAAAGTTCGAAGATAAAGTTAACAGACCTGCAACCTGACCTTGCCACATCTGTGTTTCCCTATTCTTCTCATCGGACCTGGTGGGTAGTTCCATGCAACCTTTGTTCTCATGCCACAGAGCCATATTTGTAAGAATCCCAGAACACACATCTCTTCCCGTTGAGAGAACAATGAACTTCAACCTACGATAAGTTGTTCCAAGTTTTCTTCAGTTCCTCTTTGTTAACGTGTGTTAAGAATGGGATTTTTTTTTTTGCTGGTATTCTGTTTCTCAATTCGGTTACAGTAGGGTAGACCAGGGTAATTGTAAACACTTTTCACTGATTTCAAATATATTTCAACATTACACAACCCTCGTAACGGTAAGCATGACAAAGAAACATTGTGTTATTTTTAGATCATTCTTTCCCTGAAAATTGATTTAAAATAATAAGGCTGACTTTTTTTTCATATTGAATTGCTAGTTTACATTTACCCCTTTGAGATGGGGTAAATGTAAACATCAATTTTCGCACGGGCTATCAGACACTGTACATTTTTTGTTCTGTTTCAGAAGAAAGAGCTGTACTTCTTCCAACTCCAATTTTGGTCACTGGTACATTTTGTCCCTTTAACCTATGATATATGACAATATAGGAACTCAGTACCTCTCCTGAGCTTCACGATAACTGTAGTTACTATTTTTCACATCTGTGACAACCCTCTCTAAATCCTCTACAGTGTAGTTGGGTGAGGGTCTCTTTGATTACTGAAAAGTATGAAATGTAACCCTAGTAAAACATGTTTACAAATACCCCCAAGGAATTAGAACTATGGGGCAAATGTAAACACGTCATAATCAAATGAACTGAGGTTATGGGAGATCTCAAAACCATTGTAATAAATGTTAACTACTATATATTACTTATAAAAACAACATATTCTTTAAAAAAAATACACTGTACGTTTACTTACAATGCCAAAAATGAAGGTGAAGCAAAATTCTTTCTCAACTTTTTTTGTAGACTCTTACAAAACATTCGTTCACAACTAAGCAGTTACTCCTATTTTGCGCCAAACCGCTTTGTAGGTTAGCAAACATGTTAATTTAAATATTCCCCCGAATTAAAATTTTTATATTGATAGTTTTGTATTTCTCACAGCATTTGTTTACAATTACCCCCTGTTTACAATTGCCCTCATCTACCCTATATACTGGTTATAATGTTTGCCACTTAATTCGAGATTTGTAGGTTCCAACCCGACCACAATGACGGATTTTTACGTAGAATACGTCTTTCTCCGTACCGAGTACGGCACCCGTTCCGGAATCCGTGGTGAAACAAAAAATGGCAAAATTTCAAATCCTTACTGTAACAACACTATGAATCACAATCGAAATGCTAACGCTATTAGCAGTTAGGAAGTTAACCAATGTAACTTGTGCCACCATACTGTGGAGACTATTGACTCAATTGAGGCATGCAGATAGTCCCTTAACTCCCCACTCTACCTTCCCCGGCTGAGACGAATACACAGGAAGTAAGTACTGCTCAGTGACGGATTGTATAAGGCTCTTACGAAATTTCGGCTATCGCTGATCGCCTGAAATCCATCTCTGAATCACAGCGGCTACTGTGTGTTTGTTTATAAGGCAGTGTAAGCGAAAAGAATATGGGCGGGGGTTTCTGAGTTCCTTTTCATTTCTCCGTTGTGCCCAAGGCTAATTAAAATCTTCTTTCATATTTTATTTAACAACTCTTCCACCTACCGGCTATTTAGAAACCGTAAGGGAAATTCGGCTAATTCCGCAGTACGGGTAATTCCGCACTAGTGCATATATAATTTTACAGCGGCTTTACAATAGCGTGAACGAAAGTTTTGAGAGGCTGTCAACAGGACGCATGCCCTCTGCAGTGGTACAGAAAAAAAAATCAAGGACACCTCTGTCGGCAATACAGTGAAACATCGAAAGTTGGCTATTTTTCGTGTTTTGCTACACAGGTGTGAAGAAAGTGAGCATTGTTACAAATAAATTGTTCCTTTTATGTTACATTCATAATGTATTTAATGTATTTCATAATTACTTACAACTGCAAAATTAGCCAAGTCCTATTGCGGATTTATCCGCACTGTTGCGGAATTACCCGAGTTGTTCCATTTCAACTGTAATGTATGTACAAGTAAATACACATATTTGCATTTTAATAGGTATCTTTATCTCATTTGGTATTGAAAGGTTTCGTCCATGTCTACAGACCTTGATAATATTTTTCAATAAACATTTTGATAATAACAATAACAATATGATAGATTTAATTCTTAATATTGCGGAATTAGCCGAGTCTCCCCTATATGATTATGTCTCGTGATCAGAACATAGTGTGAAATGGAAATATAAAAATTGGAATTTAACCTTCGAGAAGGTGAAAAAATTAAAATATCTTGGAGCAACAGTAACAAATATGAATGACACTAGAAAGTAAATTAAATGCGGAATAGGTATGGGAAATTCCTGTTATTATTCGGTTGAGAAGCTTTTGTCAACCAGTCTGCTCTCAAAAAAGTGAAAGTTATAATTTATACAACAGTTATATTACCGGTTATTCTGTATGGTTACAAAACTTGGACTTTCACTTTGCTTTAAGAGGAAACAGAAGTTAAGGGTGTTTGAGAATAAGGTGCTTAGGAAAATATTTGGAGCTAAGGGGAATGAAGTTACAGGAAAATGGAAAAAGTAAAACAACGCAGAACTGCACGCGTTGTATTCTTCACCTGACATAATTAGGAACATTAAATCCAGACGTTTGAGATGGGCAGGGCATGTAGCACGTATGGGCGAATCCAGAAATGCGTATAGAGTGTTAGTTGGAAGACGGGAGGAAAAAAGTTTGGGTAGACTGAAACGTAGATGGGAGTTTAATATTAAAGTGGATTTGAGGGAGGTGGAATTTGATGGCAGGGACTGAATTAATCTTGCTCAGAATAGGGACCGATGGCGGGCTTATGTGATGGCGGCAATAAACCTCCGGGTTTTATAAAAGTAATTTGTAAGTAAGTATATGATTGCAGCGAGATTATGGAACAATTGGTGGAATTACAAGAAAAATAAAACTAATGAACCAACGAACTCGATGGGAAACTGCCTAGCAATCGTTTTCACCATCACAAATTCCATAAGATCAGCTCGGGATGGAATCTCAGTTCCTTTAAATGAGAAACCTCAACTGACTCAGCTTCGGTTAGGTCCACAAAAAGAGCAGGCAAAAACGATAACCATATCACAAGCATACAAGGAGACAACAGTATAAGAAAACTTAATATATAGTTTAAAAGCAATGAAGCTCACGTTGTATATACGAACACAATTTTTGTTGAAAATGACTTTTCCATGGTGAAATATTTATGAACCTTTGTTTGCTTATTTAATGCTACTACGATAATATCTGGGACTGTGTACAAACATGACTAATGCGCGAGTAAATTTAATTTATCTGGCTAACTAGTCGCAACCAGGGTCCAGATCTGAGGGCGTAAGGAGCCCGGAGGAGGATACTGTACAGTTTGGATTAGTAGGAAGATAAGAGGTAAGGAATTTATTAGTAACTCTTAAATTATTAGGACTATTCACATTCTTCAAACGGTTTTTAGCAACGCTATATCACTACGCTGTTATCCAGCATCAAATAATTAGTGATAGCGAGACGGTATTTTGGTGAATTGCCAAGGTAACCTGCCCAAGTCATGGTGCTTGAATTTAGTGAAAATGCACATTTAAGCTAATTTTCATTCTTTAAGAAGCGTGGTGACAATTGTTCGTTTCCCTCTTTTCTCTATTACGAAATATATTGACTTGAAAATCGCTGCTACTTATGCCGCTTCTTGTGCGTTCTGAGGTCCTCATAGCTCCGCGACACCGTATCACAGCTCTCGCATTAATGCTGCAGTCAATTTTTTTTCTCTTAACTCACATTAATATAGTACTAGTGCAATCCATGGCATCTGTTACTCATCCGTACACCGTCTAAATTCATAGGTACATATGCTACTGGAAGTCTAGGAACATGACTATACATATGCTTACAAGAACCGAAAGGAGAATTTGGACCTAAAGTAAAACAACGTGTAGACAAAGATCATCATCATCATCAATGGCTTCAAGGTTTAGGCCGATGGCCTGTTCCGCCTCCAGAATTTTATCCGTCAAACTGGTCTCTCCAACGTCTCTTTGGTCTTCCCACTCGTCTTCTTCGTGTAGGTCTGTAACACCATGTTCTAAAAGGTGTCCTATCGTTGGCATTCTTGTTATATGGTCGTACCAATTATTTCTATATTTTTAAATTATAGTTGTTATACTCTCGATATTCAGTTCTTGACGTATATCTTCATTTCTCTTATGGTCCTGTAATCTAAATCCTGCTAGTGGCCTTAAGAGTCTCATCTCAGCGGCCTCAATTCTTCTCTGTTGGACTCTAGTCAGAATCCACGTTTCTGAACCGAATTGCCAGTGTCTTGTAAAATTTGAGCACAGTTTGTCTGGCGGCTTTTAATTTCGGGTCATGCAAGCAGTTCCAGTAAACTGACAAAAAATTACGCCAGAAATTGGTTAAGAGAGGTATTTCTCCCGGATGTTAAGAAAGACACACTACTACTCCTGGATTCCTGGAGTTGTCTATTTACTGATCAAGAAGTAAACAATACTTTACATAATAAGATAATTAAAACACAAATTATCCCTCCAAAAACTACAATATTTATGCAACCATTGGATGTGTATTTTTTTAGGCAATATAAAATTGTAATTCGAAGGCTAGAAGAGTATTTCAGACTAAAATTATCTGTGAAAACATTCGAGTCACATTTCACGATAGGGGCTTCATAATGACATATATATTCTGTTGTGTATCACCAGTTTCATTGACCTGTCCTCAAAGACATGCTAATATATGCGTGGTAGAGGTGTGAATATGTGACGGAGAAACATGTGAGAAAGTTTGTTAACGTTCTTGCAACAGTGTTGCACATTGAAAACTGTGCGTGTTACAGAAGAGTGTTTAAAATCAGCCTATATACCTATTCGTAAAATGTTTGTACTGTTCAATGGCCCTCTGTTCCCACTACTACTTCACTTCATTTAGAATCTACACTACCATATTTAAGGTGAGTAACAAAGTTAATATACATTTTAAATCCAAATTCCAAAATCCCAATAAGATAATCAGCATACGCAGGTTATGAACCACATCCAAGCTCAGTCTCAGAGCACAAGACACGCTTGCTACCCTTAAACCACATGGAAGGCCTAAATAGGAGGTAACAGTAATACTGTATTGAAGGTACGGCTCAAGAGATTGGCTAGACCTCAGACTCTACTATTTAAACCCGTGGTACTCATTACGCGGCCCGCGGGCCGCATGCGGCTCTTGAACTAATATCATTATTACAATTTTTTTCTGGGAATTATTATTTTTAATTTCTATTATAATTTGCAACTGGAGAAAACTGTGAATACCCTGCATCATTACTGCCAGTGAAGATGTTCAACAGCGACACGTAGTTGTTTTCTTTAAAAAAGGTAATGCCATATCTCATTTTTTTTAATTGGGTTATTTTACGACGCTGTATCAACATCTAGGTTATTTAGCGTCTGAATGAAATGAAGGTGATAATGCCGGTGAAATGAGTCCGGGCTCCAGCACCGAAAGTTACCCAGCATTTGCTCGTATTGGGTTGAGGGAAAACCCCAGAAAAAAACCTCAACCAGGTAACTTGCCCCGACCGGGATTACGAACCCGGGCCACCTGGTTTAGCGGCCAGACGCCCTGACCGTTACTACACAGGTGTGGACCATATCTCATGTGGGTATTATGTCTTGATATGGGTCACAAAACGTTTTATCATAACATACATTACAATAGCGTGCATTAAGATTTTGATTACAAGTAAACAAAATATTCTCAATCAAGGACAAAAAAAACTGAAGATATTAAAAGTGTCTGTAATATCTGAACAAAAAATAATATATTCCACTGTACATAAAAACGAATTGACAATAAACGCATCGTATCACGTAGCAGAAATGAAGTCATTTATAGATGCGGAGATTGCTAAGGGGTGCCTTCTAGCTGTATATGACACTTCATTTTCTAAATTTCAAGATTCAAAAAACAGAATACAGGCGAAATAAAACAACAAATCAACCTTCTCGTATTGATATGATTTTGGAGAAGAGTTGCAGAGTCCACCCTTGAAGGGCAATATGCAAGTGTTAGTTCTGTTACTTTATAGTGTGATGTAAATAATAATAATAATAATAATAATAATAATAATAATAATAATAGTCACCGGCGTAGCTCAGTCGGTTGAGGCGCTTACTTGCCGATCCGAAGTTGCGCTTGGGCTGATTACCTGACTGGGCTTTTTCCGAGGTTTTCCCAAACCGTTAATAAATTTTCACGTGCCACTTTTCAAGCTTAATATACATACTTTACACTTTATACAGAATATTGAAATAGCTAATAAATTACCTGTAAAAATAATATCAAATTTGCATACTTTTTTACAACTGTAATTCATTTACATAATGAAATATACAATTAATTAAATATCTACTGAAATGTTTTAAAGAACTACATCAACAACATAATCCAGGATCTTTTAGCTATTCCTTCAAGAAACATTATTTTTCTTAATCGTTACCTTCAATATTAAATTTTCTAAAAATTTTTATTAAGAAAAAAATATTTCCTGAAGGAATAGGTAAAAGATCCTAGACTATGTTGTTGATGTAGATCTTTAGAATATTTTTGTAAAAGAAACATGCAGATATTTAGTTAACTGTAGGCCTATATTTTACGGTTGTAAATAAAATTATGCACATTTTATATTATTTTTACAAATAATGATCTATTTTAATATTCTGAATAGTGTTTTATAAAGTGTAATGTGTGTATATTAATCATGAAAAGTTCTGTTCATTTAGCTTTTATAGTAGCTGAGATATAAAAAATGAATTTCACTGAAGTTCTGCAGGCCAATAGTGTACCTCCACCTCTTAACGACGCTGTATCAACGATTTGGTTATTTAGCGTCGATGGAATTCCTGATAGCGCGATCGTATTTGGCGAGATGAGGCCAGAAAAAACATCATCAGGTAATCAGCCCAAGCGGGAATCGAACACACGCCCGAGCGCAACTCCGTATCAGCAGGAAAACGCGCTATTGTCTGAATTACACCAGTGGCCCTAGCCGTCAAGTTTGTACAGTAGTATATCGTGAAATTAAACATTTATATTAAACTATGAGAGTATTTCAACACAGATATCCATGTAACTTACATGAACTTTGTTCTAAAGATGTCTGAAAACGCTTCTCAGTATTTATCGTTTAAACAACAAAATTATAGGCTTTTCCATATGGTTTAAAAAGAATAAATATTGTCAGATACAGCTCCAGTGATAAAGCATTCCTCCAATCTGAATTCCAATGAAAACTATAGAGCCAAGGGATTATGCAAGGCTGCCTAGCCTTCAAATTCCTCATTTAACACCGATCATATTTTGATAATAGAGGTACCTGATATCACAGTGAAAGTCGCTCAACACCGACTTTGTCCTCTAGAAGTTTGCATTTCGGCTCCTTAAGATTTAAATCCCGATCTAGAGCATAGGGATTTTGTTAACGGTACGTGAGTTCGATTCTTGTTTCACAATGTCTCGCGGTCCACTCCACCTGGCCAGGGTTGGATACATCTTCTCTCGCGGTGTGGCTTTTGATCTCTGGCCGAACGGGAGGGGATAGTCGAGAGCGAGGAGTGGGAGGCCTTGATCTGCGTCTGCAATCGGCATATATAAGCCCGCTCGCCAGATTGCCGCCACCGCAGACACCCTGTACATACACTGCAAGCTTCGTTACAGTTTCAGGTAAGTCTCTAGACATCCGTGTTTCCTCCACGCCTCAATATCCACATTTTTTTTTATCTAATATTGTTGTAAATGTACTCATGCCATGGTAGAAGCCATGTGATTTTCAGAGTTTTCTAAATTAATATATTTCATTCCTTAAAGGATAACTTATTTATAATATCGAGGCAAAAGTTATAAAACAATAACTAAAATATTGATAGTTTACATTCAAGTAAATCCTTCTTATACCATTTTAGTAATTATGTATAAAATAAAAATAAGACAAAATTTTTCTGGAAATAATAATAATAATAATAATAATAATAATAATAATAATAATAATAATAATAATAATAATAATTAATCATCATCATGAACAGCAATGGGACAAAAATCTTTTCCGATCACAAAAACTCAACTAAAATATTGATAGTTTACATTCAAGTAAATCCTTCTTATACCATTTTAGTAATTATGTATAAAATAAAAATAAGACAAAATTTTTCTGGAAATAATAATAATAATAATAATAATAATAATAATAATAATAATAATAATTAATCATCATCATGAACAGCAATGGGACAAAAATCTTTTCCGATCACAAAAACTCAACTAAAATATTGATAGTTTACATTCAAGTAAATCCTTCTTATACCATTTTAATAATTATGTATAAATTAAAAATAAGACAAAATTTTCCTGGAAATAATAATAATAATAATAATAATAATAATAATAATAATAATAATAATAATAGTAATAATAATAATAATAATTAATCATCATCATGAACAGCAATGGGACAAAAATCCTTTCCGATCACAAAAACTCAACGCAAAAGTTTGTTTCGTTCGACATCTAGGATCCGTTCTTAAAATATGACTCCATCAATTCTTTTCATTTTGCATTTCTTCCTACAAATGAAGACATTATTGCAAAAACAGCCCTAGTCATTTTTATTGAAATTCAGTTAAGCACACATTTGCTAATATTTAAAATGTTTATAGACTCCAAAAATTACACATTTCAGGTGCAATAGCCACAAGGATAAACACTAGTTGTACGGAAACAGCTGACATGTGTTGTTCTATTTATTTTTATTATTTTCCTAAAAAAATAGCAGTTTTGGCAAGGGTTGTTTTTGTAATAATGTCTTCAAATCAGATATTCGTAATTCATTTATAATAATTATAAGGTTACTATACTAATTTCATCTCTTCGAGTATAGCCTGCAACTGACCTTAGAAATCTCATTTCGGTTGTCTCAATTTTCCTTGAACCTGGTCTATTCAATGCCCAGTTTTCAGATCCGTACATCAACATAGATAGTCATGGCTTTTATAGTATTTAAGTTGTGTATCCTTTCTAATCTTTTCTGCCAGGTATAGTTTTACTGTACTGTACATATATTGAAAAGTATTCAATTTATTTTACACATGAACTTCTTTATCATAAGTTATACTGCAGTGCAAACAATTAAAATGGCTGACTTGTTCTATAATTTTGCGGTTTACTATCATCTTTAATGTCATGGGATGCTTTCCTAAAACTGCTGTAACTTTTGTGTTTTTAACTGAGATTTCTAAATTATATTCTGCAGTAACTTTGCATAAATGTTGAGTGGCTACCTGTAACTTATTTTCTGAATTGGCAAATATCACTTGATCATCTGCAAACATCACAGAATTTAAAATCTGTGAACCTAATTTAAAATGTTTTGAGATTGTTCTGTCATTCAATCATCGCTGCATCAACACAGTGTTAAGAGTTGATGATAATGGACACCTTTGTCTAGTAGTATAATAATAATAATAATAATAATAATAATAATGATAATAATAAAGATAGGCCTATCCTCTATATCCGCCATGAAGTACATTGAGAGGCAGAAGGTAGAGTTTCATGCTTTCCTGACTAGAATGAGGTGATGTAGCCGGCACGACGCGCGAGGCTCCCATCACCTGTCACCACACCCGGGAAAGACCCGGCCGAGGAGACTGAGTGAACCTCGATGCCGTTCTGGAAGTTTTGGCAGCAAGAAAATTCCGTCCCCGCCCAAGATTGAACCCAGTACCTTCCAGTCCGCAGCCAGTTTCTCTGTCATCTGAGCTGTGTGGTCTATAATAATAATAATAATAATAATAATAATAATAATAATAATAATAATAATAATAATAATAATAATGATGATGGGAAGATGATATTAAAATGGATTTGAGAGAGGTGGGATATTATGATAGACTGGATTAATCTTGCTCAGGATAGGGAGCAATGGCGGGCTTATGTGAGAACGGCAATGAACCTCCGGGTTCCTTAAAAGCCAGTAAGTAAGTAAGTAAGTAAGTAAGTAAGTAATTAATAATAATAATATAATAATATAATAATAATAATAATAATAATAATAATAATAATAATAATACTTACTTACTGGCTTTTAAGGAACCCGGAGGTTCATTGTCGCCCTCACATAAGCCCGCCATTGGTCCCTATCCTGAGCAAGATTAATCCAATCTCTACTATCATATCCCACCTCCCTCAAATCCATTTTAATATTATTTTCCCATCTACGTCTCGGCCTCCCCAAAGGTCTTTTTCCCTCCGGCTTCGCAACTAACACTCTATATGCATTTCTGGATTCGCCCACACGTGCTACATGTCCTGCCCATCTCAAACGTCTGGATTTTATGTTCCTAATTATGTCAGGTGAAGTATACAATGCGTGCAGCTCTGCGTTGTGTAACTTTCTCCATTCTCCTGTAACTTCATCCCTCTTAGCCCCAAATATTTTTCTAAGAAACTTATTCTCAAATACCCTTAATCTCTGTTCCTCTCTCAAAGTGAGAGTCCAAGTTTCACAACCATACAGAACAACCGGTAATATAACTGTTTTATAAATTCTAACTTTCAGACTTTTTGACAGAAGACTAGATGACAAAAGTTTCCCAACCGAATAATAACAGACATTTCCCATATTTAGTCTGCGTTTAATGTCCTCCCGAGTGTCATTTTTATATCAGTAATAATAATAATAATAATAATAATAATAATAATAATAATAATAATAATAATAATAATAATAATGAAACAGGATCATTGTATTGAACGTAAAATACATCGAAAAAAATATTTCTACAGATCATAAACATTATTTAAATCAGAAATGCAATAGTTTGAAGCAGACAACACTAAACAACACTACTACTACTAACAACAACAATAATAGTGATGATGATGATGATGATGATGATGATGATGATGATGATGATGATAATAATAATGAAACAGGATCGCAGTATTAAACAAAAATACATTGAAAAAAAATATTTTTTCATCTGGAGTGACAATCAAGTTAATGAATTTAAATTAAGAATTGCATAGATAGAGCACTTTATTTGTTTTCATTTCTTTCAATATAGGCTTATAGGACTCTGATCAATATACTCTCAAAATAAATACAAAGAAAATCAATTAATTCTAACTCCATATGAAGAAGCTCTTTCTTCTGTGTATGTGTATACATTTTCAGTCGCCTATAAACTCTCAACCCTTCTTTTACTTTTTATCCCCTATCACTCCTTTTCCTTACGGCAGCCGAGCGTTCTCAGCAATCTGTTCCGCTCGCGAATCGCGAGTCTGCTCATTGAGTACAAATAGTTTAGGCCTACAGTCCTGTGCTTGCAGTGTGAAGTTGATTGAATAACATATTTTCCTCTGAAAGCATATTAACAAAGTCATCTTAAAGCCCTGATTTTCACCCCCAGGTTACCATGGAGATCATAACGCTGCTGCTCTGCTCCGCCGTTTTCATCGTTTCCTTCGCGTTTCTTCTGCGCCAGGGAGCCAAGAGAGTTCGCTTCGCGCAAATGGTTAACAAGTTGCCAGGACCGCCCGCTTACCCTATACTCGGCAATGCTTTGGAGATGATTGTGCCTCGCAATCGTGAGTATCTGTAATTAACTAGTCGTTTCCTGCTCTTCAAATTCCCTCTATTACCAATCCCATTGACGTGACGCTAAATAAGCTAGTACTTTACACATAGTCGTTAAATAACATACTTAAAAAACACGCAATTTATTTATTTTTCCAGGTCTGTTCCAAGTGTTTGACCGCAGAACCAAGCTGTACGGTCCGATTTTCAGGGTCTGGCTAGGCCCAGTAGCCCAGGTCAGTCTCACGAGACCCGAACACGTCGAGGTAAGTTATTTTATTATTATTATTATTATTATTATTATTATTATTATTATTATTATTATTATTATTATTATTATTATTTACTTAGGAAAATATTTGGGGCTAAGAGGGATAAAGTTACAGGAGAATCGAGAAAGTTACACAACACAGAACTGCACGCATTGTATTCTTCACCTGACATAATTAGGAATATTAAATCCAGTGGTTTGAGATGGGCAGGGCATGTAGCACGTATGGGCGAATCCAGAAATGCATATAGAGTGTTAGTTGGGAGGCCGGTGGGAAAAAGACCTTCAGGGAGGCCGAGACGTAGATGGGAAGTAATATTAAAATGGATTTGAGGGAGGTGGGATATGATGATAGAGACTGGATTAATCTTGGCTCAGGATAGGGACCAATGGTGGGCTTATGTGAGGGCGGCAATGAACCTCCGGGTTCCTTAAAAGCCAGTAAGTGTATTATTATTATTATTATTATTATTATTATTATTATTATTATTAAGCCACCGGCGTGGCTCAGTCGCTTAAGGCGCTTGCTTGCCGGTCTGGAGTTGCGCTCGGGCGCGGGTTCGATTCCAGCTTGGGCTGATTACATGGTTGTTTTTTCCGAGGTTTTCCCCAACCATAAGGTGAATGCAGGGTAATCCATGGCTAATCCTCGGCCTCATCTCGCCAAACACCATCTCGCTATCACCAAGCTCATCGATGCTAAATAACCCAGTAGTTGATACAGCGTCGTTAAATAACCAACTAAAAATATATTATTATTATTATTATTATTATTATTATTATTATTATTATTATTAGCAATCTCTTCACATTTTCCATACTTCACAGACAGCTAATTCAGAAATTGAAGTTCATACAATTTAGGAAGAAGTATGGAGAGAGATGAATGATGAAAAATAATTAACTATTCCTTTATTTTTCCAAGCAGAATATCCTGTGTACATGGAGCTTCATTATGCTCTACTTGGTCAAATATATACAAGGTGCTAAAAAAAGTCTATATTTTGAGGAGGGGCAGTATTCATCAAAGAAAGGAAATAAAGTCTAATAAACATTGGTCCTAAAATTAATATCTTTCGAGAAAAGAGTACTTCATCAACATTACAGTAGATGCTCAATGTGATTTCCATTAAAAAAAAGCCTTTAATACTCTGGAAGGTGGTAGTAGTCATCAAAGCAAAGTCTAATAAACATGGGTCCTAAAATTAATATCCTTCGAAATGTAAGTGGGTTTCCACTTATTCATCAAGTCATAGCAGATGGTCAATGTCATTTACATTACAGAAACAAAACTTTCAATATTCTAAGAGTCGGTGGTATTCATCAAAACAAGAAAAGAAGTCTAATAAACATGGGTCCTGAAATTAAATTTGTTACGAATTAAGGGCTTTTAAATTAGCATTGTAAGAACCGTATTATACAGAGCAAATTGGCTCATACGTGTCGCATGGAACTCGCATTCGGGAGGTCCGTGGTTCGATTCCGGACCTACCAACCTGACTGTGGGTTTTCCGTTGTTTTCCACTGTTACTTAGGCAAGTGTCGGGTTGGAATTTTCATTGCCACGTCCATTTTCCCTTCCCCTCCCAAGCAGAAAAAGAATTTAGATTTCATATTGTATCATTCAACTTCCTCATCTCATTCAATAGACATATTCAGCCAATACGCGTGTCTTCATCCGCTTACGGGAGGGGGCGTCCTCTCTACAACCGTTCCTGGGTTCCCAGCCTTCCGCAATATCTCTGCCAGGATTCATTCCTCAAGAGTACTTCCAAGGGCGTTTCGACACCTTGGAAGGGCCGTTGGAATGGATCCTGTGCTGCTTGGTCACCTTGGCGGTGTGAACTTGGAGCGGGGGAGGGTAGGAGGCCCCATTGGGTGAGGGGTAACATGCGGCCGGAGGGCTGGTACACCCTCATCCTCATTCATCTCATAACATTCGGGGTGCACAATAGGCCTCAGTGTGGCCGACGTGCGAAGGGTCGTTCTAACCCGCCCCTAGCCACCGTGACCTAACCTAACCTAAGAACCTCTTTGGTTTTTCTTATTGGGTATATAATATCATATCGAAAATGCAGTGAACAAAAAGTTAACAAGATGTGAGTCCCTAAGACGTAGGCCAGAAGGGTAGCCTACATTACAATATTGACCATCTCATGTGATGCTAATAAACAAGTACTCATATCTCGGAGGACACAATTTTAGGACATGATTATTAGACTTTATTTTCTTGTTTCGATGAATACTGACGCCTCTCAAAATATGAATGAGGTTTTTTTAACGATGTATAATCTACAGAATCCGCGCCTGCAATTCCATCATCAACTGGCACTAGAACCCTGGGTGGGTTTTGGCCGCTCGTACAACAGTCCTCCATTCTGTCCTATCTTCAGTCTTCTTTCTCCAACCCCTCACTCCCATTATTTCCAGGTCCCTGATGACCCCATCCAGCCATCTCTTCTTAGGTCTTCCTTTCCTTCTTCTGTTATGGACTTTCCCTTGTAGTATTCTCTTGGGAATTCTGTTTTCGTCCATTCTCTGTATGTGTCCCAGCCATCTCAACCTCTGGGATTTTATAAATTTGACAATATCTTGTCCCCCAATCAGTTGATTGACTTCTTCATTATAACGTATCCATCATTCGTTTTTTTCATATACTGGTCCGTATATTCTTCTTAGAATTGTTCCCTCGAAACACCATAGGAGATCTTCTTCTACTTTAGTTAGTGTCCATGCCTCAGATCCATATGTTATTACCGGTCGAACTAAAGTGTGGTATATGTTTAGTTCGGTTGTTCTCGTAATTAGCGGACTACTAAGCAATTTAACATTTGCAAAGTATGCTCTGTTGCCTGCCAGTATTCTGTCCTTAACAGTTACGCTCATATTGCAGTTGTAATCGATTATGGCGCCCAAGTATTTAAATTGTTTAACTGCTTCAAACGTCGTATCTTCTACTGATATGTTTTGAGGAATGTTTCTAGTTTTGGAGGTAGGCATTACCATATAGCGCCTGAAATTAGATTCCATAATAACAGTATTATATACCGAACTCCAGACTTCAAAACAATGAATCAGCGTTAACAAACATGGGGCGCCGTGCTACATATGTGTTTCGTTTTACTATTCCCCCACCTTATTTCGCTGCTTGAGTTAGGCTATTATGCACCGTTAATTAACACCTTAGTTAAGAGATAAAACGATCACGTGGATCCAATTTTCCTTATCAGTGACAAAATATTCCGAGCTAAATACTATTAACTACATGGGTAAGAAGTTTCAACATGAGATTTTACGAAAATACGCTAATTCGTTAAGTGACACGTCCCTTCAATAAGTATACAAATCAAATATTTAGGATATTATGGCTTTCCAAGACCGTATATATCTATAACAGGAGCGCTACAGTTTACTATATACTTGTTCTACGTAATTGTCGCTCGACGGACCTTACGTAACACATGTCGAGTTCCATCTCGGAATTGAATCATCTTCAACTGGCGCAAAGTCCAGCAGACGTATTGCGTCTCGTGACGTATACGCGGACTTATCAAGTGAACGTTCACCCTCTGACACGAAGAGTCGGCCTCGGTGGACGAGGGACTGCTTTCAGACCCTGGTGACGTAAATGAACGTAACTTAAGACGCTGATGACATATTACAGATTGATCTGCCTAATGCACTTTCAAGACAATAATTTTGATCAATTTCACTGTGCTAACATCTAGCGACTGCAAAAGAAGTCACGTTATTTGCATGGAGTAATAGCACAGTCTAGTATATACAGTCATGAAGCTCAATACGTAGTAAATATGCATCCATAGATAGTTGCTAGCCACTAGGATCGCTACTATCGCCTCATTACAGACAATGAGCGTATTCCGAATCTCACCGGTGGACAATCCGATGGCATCACGGTGTTCCGAATTCCACCGATGACGTCATTGATGCTCCACCGGTGTCGCACCGGTGCCATCAGCTTGCAGAGGTGGTGGCAGTCTCCATCAGCCACCATCAGTGAATCTGATTGGTTCTTGTATAGGGCGGGAATTAGCAGACGAATAACATCGTGCATTGTTGTGTCATGGCGGTGTGTTCTGCTTTAGTTCTGCTGTATTGTTTGTAATGAGCACAACGTAAAAACAATATGTTAATGGCTTATGAGCGAACATGTCAACGGACCCGTTATTACTACCGGTTTAAGAAATAAATTGTTTATGCTATGTTTTTTTGAACGAGATGGAAGTACGAAAATTTCGCAAAATTTTGCTAGCGTAGCACAGACAACAACTTGTACAGTCGCCATGACAACCATCAATCCTTCCTTTTGTTCCTTATTTCGCTGCAACGTGACGTCATTGATGCCACCGGACCGGTGAGATTCGGAATACGCTGAATGCGAAATAGTACCTGCACAGTCTATTGTTCCTACTACTCTCACAACTCAAGCTTCATAACATAGAAATGGCCAATCTAACATTTTTTATTTTATTTTAGTATGTTATTTTACGACGCTTTGTCAACATCTTAGGTTATTTAGTGTCTGAATGAGATGAAGGTGATAATGCCGGTGAAATGAGTCCGGGGTCCAGCAACGGAAGTTACCCAGCATTTGCTCATATTGATTGGTTTGAGGGAAAACCCCGGAATAAACCTCAACCGGGAATCGAACCCGGGCCACATGGTTTCGCGACCAGACGCGCTAACCGTTACTCCAGAGGTGTGGACCCAATCTGATATCTATGTGACTAAGGCTAAGAGTATAACTTTCTTGGAAATGGAAGGCGAACAAGGTATGTTTCTTCATTTACTACGCGACATGCAATTCTACATTGTGGCAAAGTATGCAGTACTTACTAGGGTAGAAAAATTAAAATTACGTTTTATTTAACGACGCTTGCAACTGCCGAGGTTATATCAGTATCGCCGGTGTACCGGAATTTTGTCCCGCAAGAGTTCTTTTACTTGCCAGTAAATCTACTGACATAAGCCTGTCGCGTTTAAAAGCACTTAAATATCATCGACCTGAGCTGGGCACAGAATGCCAGCACTCTACCGACTGTACCACCCAGGTCGACCTACCAGGGTAGACAGTAACATTTTAGTCTATCTTAACATCATTAATTAATATTTTATACAGTGCAGTATCATTAATAAGTCCCGCGCCGTGGCGTCGTGATCTAGGACTTGCGTTACGGAATGCGCGCTGGTTTGAGTCTTCATGAGAGAGGAAATTTTCTCATGAAATTTCGGTCAGTGTATGGGACCGGTGCCCATCCAGCACCGTGATGCGCTTGGGGAGCTACGATAGGTAGCGAAATGCTGTTACGAAAGCCAGCTATAACGGCTGGGGTGCTAATCACACGATACATTCATTCTGATTGGATGAGCTACGTTTCGAAATAATATAATTATAAGTAGTCTATTTTCGTAAAATATGCAGAGACTAGTAAATGCGTTGATATTTAGAATAATTATAGAGAAAAGATTTAAAGTCTTAAGTTAGAGTATTTTTCGTACATAGCAGATTATAAAAATTATCATCAGAAGCACTATCAAAAGTTATGTAATTTAATTAACAAAAAATATATAGACTATTAGGCTATAAAAGTATAAAATTGAAATAGAATAGAATACGCAGCGGAACTTATATTTCCAACTATGTAAACGACATTTTGACAACAAATCACTGTACCAATCTCCTTGCATACCTTCTATAACGTAACAGTTATAGGGCATTGAACATTTTTAATAACACGACTAAAATATTATTTACTACTCACTGTTCGATCCGGCGGATATCAAAGTCCATGTATGTCACTGATGACGCTGTTAGGTTAAAGAACAAATCGCTGACGAAAACGAATGACTGTCGTTCTAGTCCCATTCACGAGATTGAAAATATAAAAACAAGGGTAAACGATGCAGTGAAGTCTTACGTAATATGCTGCACACTATAGTATACTACAGCGTACACACATACACAAAATGAAAAAGATAACTGACTGCGAAGCAATTGAATTTTTGCACTTATGACTTAAAAGGTTTAAACTTATTTTCAGTCACCGCTATTACTACTGGTGATTTTTCGTAATCGACCATTTATTTCTCTGAACAATTGAAATCATTCTAACTCATAAGCGCTCCACAAAATCACTATCATAAACAGAAATACCAATTACGCAAACATAGCATTAAAATATTCCCTTTCAATGAAATTTCAGCGAGACTAGCGCCATGAATATTTATAATAGCAACTCACATTTCAACATAACAGTAACCGAGTATAGTAAGTTTGATTTTTAGCAAGAAGTTTTCGGATGTGAAAAGTGCTTCAGTCTTGTAATTTGTTTCCTTGTAACAAAACCATCTGCAAACAGTAAAAATATGCTAGTCGTGATAATAAATAAAGAAAAAGAAAAATTCTCTCTCTTTTTGCCTCAGGAAAGTGGTACAGATTAAGTATTTCACCTGTAAATTAAAATGAATTATATGAACAGTAAACTACTCCGATAAAAATCAAGATAATTGGTGATGTGGGCCCATTAACATCTGAAGTCTGTATCAGTGTTACATTAGAAAAATACGTAACATTTTCGGACTTCAAGACATATATTCAATGTGTACCTACATCAAAGTGTTATTGATATTATTCTGTTAACGATAAATAACTTAAGATTTTATCATTAACAATTTTTCCTCTTAAGAGAGTTCCGTAGAGAAATGAAGAATATAGGCCCACCTATTTTAAGTAAACTTTCATTACAACCAGGACTCGTTTCTTTCCAGGTGATTCTGCGTGATACGAAGCATCTTGATAAGTCTCTCTCTTACTCCTTCATCCGACCCTGGCTTGGAGAAGGTCTCCTCACTGGCACAGGTATGGCATCAAAGGAGCGCCAAAGCAAAGTTACGAAATCCAGAGAATTATGACATTTACAGTACTTTAAACAAGTAAAGCCCCCGGAAATCTGTATCACTTTTAAATTATGTGAAGGGTTCAGAGCCATAGTGGGCCAAGCGCCATTTATTAAAAACGGAGAAAGCAGGGCTTAAAGTTAAGTGAATGCCACAGTTTAATGAAGATTGACATATCATTTAGTTTTAATGTGTATACTTTATATTACTTGCTATATGTTTCCATTGAATTTTGGTAATAACTTCATTTTAACCCTTGTTTTCTACGGTTTTAGTAAATGGCGCTTGGCCCACTATGGTTCTGAACCCTTCATATGTTCTATAATTATGTGTTTTTTATAAGAAACAGAAACGTTTAAATATAAAACTATGTTAAGAAGTTACATCACCACCACCACCACCACCACCACCACCACCACCACCAAGGCATGGGCCTATTAACCCGTTCTGCTCCCCAATAAAATATTTGGCGTATCATCCTTCCAAAACAGTAGGTCTATTTTATTTTCCTATGTTTCATCGTTCCATAGACTTGTAATAAAATATCTTTTTACAGGTTCGATTCTCGACCAGTCTCTGTATATGCTGAAAGCAGATAATTTTTTTATGTATTTTATCATTTGAATTTTGTATCTGTAAATCATCTCATGTTGCTAAAAAAATATATACAGGGTGTCCCATTTATCTTGATCACCCCAAATAAGTTTGTACGCAAGCACCAAATGAAAAATTGTTTGTACAAAAGCTGTACAACTGAAAAGGGGCGTTGTAGCGTTATTTATTAATGAGATACGCGTACTAATATTGTTTCTTTAAGTGATACTATGTATTTATTATTCAATATTTCAATTAATCTCGTCAAGACCTGTCCAAAAATGTATCCATGTGGGTCATATATATATATATATATATATATATATATATATATATATATATATACAGGATGTCCCACTGAAATTATTAAAGTCAACTTTACAGGGAGCTATACCTGAACGCCAGATTTGTATAATATACGTTACTGTTCGTTAACAGAAAACCACACATTTAAGTCACAAAGAGCGTGGTGTGCACTCAATGTTGGGTCTCTGACATCTTGTTAACCCACTTGAGGTATGTGGATATCAAGGGAATAACTGTGCCTGGGTATGGTAGAGTTCTTGGGTTGCTCAGTCGGTAGAGCATTGGCGCGCTCAGCCAAAGGTCCCGGGTTCGATACCCGGCCTCGGAACAATTTTTCCCTTAAATTATTCAAAGGGCTGTAGTATTATAGATGGTTATGAATTGATGATGATCATTTCTTTCGAACTACATATACTACACATTAAGAAACTAAGAGAATGGCACAATAAAAATAACAGGGACCCGAACTACTCGGATTAAACCTGTACCACAGCTTCTCAATACACTATGAATTTCACATAATTTTTGTCTGGGATCGTACCTTAATTCCTTTTCGCGATAAGCAGTAATTTCACTGAGTAGCACGTGGTTTGACTTGATAATGAAGAAATGGTGGAATAGTGTTGAAAGAAACATGACAGCCTTTCTTCAATAAACATTAGAATTTATCCAACACAAATTCCATACTGAATTTGCTAGAATTTGAACCCAAGTCTCTAGCGTGGAAAGTCAATGTACAAATTTTGTGGGTAACAGTACACCAATATTCAGTGAGAGAGTAATATTCGAAATACCCGACGATTCTCAGCACATCAGTCATTTAGCATTGGATTACTTTCAGGGGCCAGGTGGCACTCTCACAGGAAGCTTATCACACCCACCTTCCATTTCAAGATCTTGGACATGTTCGTTGATGTTTTCGTCGAGAAGAGTGAAATTTTGGTTAAGAAGCTACAGTCGAAAGTGGGAGGCAAGGACTTCGACGTATACCCCTTCATCACCCACTGTGCACTCGACATAATCTGCGGTAAGATTTTCTACCTACCCGAGATTTGACTAATCATAAAGAAAATCCATTTCTACCGTCAGAAGAAGTGTAGCTTGAACTTTTTCAATTGCTGGTGAAGAATAAAAAAACTCAAGTTTTCTAAAGTTAAACATACCTTTGTTACAAGGTGAATAAAAAGCGTAGGCCTAAGAAGGATTATTCTACTCGTTGGGGGTCATTAAAATTGTTAAATTCATGTGACTAATATATTACTTTCTGTATACCCTTTAGCAATACAAATGTTCAAGCCACAGCTCTCCTAAATAATCCACTATTGGTTTCTCTCTCATTGAGAACAATATTATACAATCTGTACACTAAAATCAATACGTACAGAGTGGGCCAGAAGTCAGATCTAATATTGCTTATATTGAAATAAAGCATTTGACGCAAGCGAAAACTAATTAAAAAACTATTCCTAGGCTGAGAGGGATATTTTTTCCCCTTTTTTATTTTATTTATTCAATCTTCCTCAACTTGGTGAGGTTTCCAAAGACAAAGTATGTTAAACAGTAACATTTAAGATGACATTAAAAATGTTTTACAAGAAATTTGTTCACAATAAACTAAAATTTACAGTAGATAATATTTCACATAATGAAAATTTCCAGTAAAATAAAAATAAAAAATACAGATAAAAATAGAATGAGAATATTCAATTTTAATTTAAATACAAGTGTCGCCGTAAAATCTGCAGAGAACCCTTTAAGGCTATCATAGAAATTTCTTTAATTGTTTTTGTTGGGAGTCCAAATTTATGACAGAATGACACGAATTGTTTTGTTATGGTCCCTCTAGCGCCCACCATTAATCCGATGACTTCTATATCCCTGAATTTTATATGATGTTTTGTAATAAGGGATAGTTGGTTCATAAATTGTCCTTTTGTTTGTGGCAATAGTTTGTCACTTTTCTGATAGAGTGAGTGAATTTTTATGTCTTGGCTACAAGCCAAATTTTTTCCGGCCCGCTCGTTTATTAGTTTATCGTTGTTGATGTGAAACGTTGCGTTGTCTTCATGTTGTAAGCAATGACGAATTCAAACATATTATACGAACGTCTCATCATTAGGGTGTGGGTTCATGAAAAACAGCGAACTAGTGAAACCTACGAAGAAATCAGAAAAAACTTCTTCCATCGCTTTAAAAAAGCAGTTCCAATTGAAGTCAATCTCCGGAAACTGGATAAGAAGATTTTCTCAACACACTTTGTATTGGATGCATAACGCAACGGAAGACCTAAAAATATATCGACGATGATGTCAATGACCGTCTGAATGAATCATTGGTACGTTTACCGTTGGCCTCCAAGAAGTCCCGACTTCACGACGCGAAAACTGGCTGTGGTCCTACTTAAAATAAAATCTTGGAAGGATTCGGATGAATTCTGTTGAACAATTTAAGAGAGAAATTCTCCGAATCTTCAGTACAGTCACTTCCGAAATGCTCAGGCGGGCAAGAAGACTCACATGGCGGTGCATCCAACTGTGTATGGAAAATAATAGTGCGCATACCGAAAGGTTAGACGTTTCACAATGACACCAATAGATCCACGCAAGTCTTTTTTGCATATTTACTTCCATTAATATTGGCGAGTTCAATAAATAACGTTTTTAAGTAGCTTGTGGCATTTTATTATTTTATTATTTCATAAACTAACATAATAACATATCCGATCTTTACTTATGGCCCATTCTGTACATTGTTACCAAATATTATTGAAGATGATGCTACTTTCATTTATTTTATCAAAATGCATACATTTTCAACTTTAAATCTGGGAAAAACTCGAAGAATATGTTCACTGACACAGAATAGAAAAACAGATTATGCTTCGATATCTGGATTTCTTGGGATCTTTATAACAAACAGAACTTTTGCTTTCTATTAACAGAGACTGCAATGGGTATACAGATGAATGCCCAAGAGGAAACCCACTCCGAATACGTCAAGGCAGTCTATGAGTGAGTACCATTTTTTTTATATATTTTCACAAGATATTTAGCCTTCATGATCACCACCCTCACCAACTACAGCACTGCTCTCTTAAATTGGCTGAGCGTGTTGGGAATCAAATCAATGGCTTTCCCAAAACACGTTATGAAATGTTTCAAATAAAACAATTTTATCTCGAAAAGGAGGCAAAATTGTATGAAACAATTTGTTTGATATAATACCCTGAAATTAAAGAAATTATTTACGGTTCATGGATAGACATATGTTCCTCTTCTTCATACTGATTTCAAAATGTCTGATTCAGAATCAGCGAGCTGACCATGCAGCGCTCTGTGAGGCCGTGGATGCACCCGAAAGTAGTTTTTGACATGACAGCAAAGGGGAAAAGATACGCAGAATGTCTCAATGTTCTTCACGGCTTCACCAACAAGGTAAGTCTGACTTTTCTAAGAAGATATTGAATACTGTGTTGCGAAATAGACTAAAATAATGATGTATCGGTAGGTATATTTTTAATTCGCTCTGCCACATTATGCTTTGTGGAGAGAAGTTTTACGCAGCATAAGCACTGCCTAACTGAATATCTTAAGAGTTTCACGTCTCAATCCCTGATGAATTATATTATTGTTCACTGCAACAAGTGCAACCATGAAGGAGGTGAAAGTAGTGCGAAGTAAGTTAATATACATTTTCTGTGTGGTTAACTGTATAAATTCATTGTAAATATGTGTATTATAATGTTGTAACACACTGAGTTGTGTATAATATAAATAAACGTGGTAACATAATGTGAAGTGTGAGCAATAGGTGGTTTAATATTTTGAAGCGCATTCACGGAACACTAAAAATATGTAGCTGAAACGACTGTATCGCCAAGTTTAATTGTGGTTCTGGCTGTATGAAGACAGAACATTGCATTGCCTTGCATGCAGCTCAAGGTCGTACTTATAGTAGATGTTGCTGTTAACTTTGGGGTTTACAAACCCCAAATTCGCTCTCTTAGTAATCACTCACTAATGGCAGTCATGAAACCAAAGTCTTGATCAAACTTACTACCATACCCTATCAAGGATGATGCTATTCTTACAGAACTTTACTCCTTGCTGGTCTACAGTAGAACGTTCTGCTTTTCTTCTTCTTGCTGCATGAGTTACACTTTTTTGCTACTTTATGCTGCATTTTATTAGGTCTTCCTCACGATTGATTTCCATAGAACTTTTCATTATAAATTATTTGAATTTTTTAATTGTTAATCTGAAGTATATAGTTTTGCTGTCCACTTCCTTCTATCTACAAGGCTCAAAAGTAAAACAATATTTAATCCTTAAGTGTGGCATTATATCTTTTTCTATCTAATCTAATCTATGGATATCTTCTCTTTATTAACTATCTTTAATTTTATTAAAGGTTTCTGCCTGTAAGGGATACGAATGATTTAATCCTCATTGTAAAATATCTATGTATGTTGAATGAATATCTTATAACCACTTGTTCTATTATTATTTTGGGATAAAAAATGTCTGACGCTTTTATTAACTATGACTATAAGATATGATATATATTAATTAATTATTTTTTTGTTTTAAATTACAAAAAATCTTATTTTACATTGCAGGTTATTAAAGAAAGAAAGGCCTTGAGATTGCAGAAGGCGAATGAACCAACAATTACAAATGAAGAGGATGAACTATTGGGTAAGAATGTAGCATTTGTTTATACAGTAGACCCTTGCTAATCCGGCCGTTTCTTGCACAGGTGGGTGCCGGATTAGAGAGAGTGCCGAATTACCGAGAGTGCTTAAAAATATTATTTAATGCAATGTTAAGCTGCGCCAATCACTGTACCTGCACTTGTAAATCTAAACTAAAACATTCCACAAGTGGCTGCGTGGCAGGCACGTGTATACATATATATTATAAAATGTATATACGTGCATAAGTAATACAGTATAACACATAGCATTACTGCAAATTTCCCAGAAAATTGTTACAGCAGAAGTGACAGGAAGTATAGTAGAGGAGGCCGGATAACTGAGAGGCCAGATTACTGAGGGGCTGGATTAGCGAGAGTGTACGCGAATCATTTAAACATCAAAACAAAATTAGATTGTCAAGCCAGCAGAATTCCAGAAAGGTCTTGGTTGGCTATACGAGGAGACATTGAAATAATATATAATTAAATATCTGTTTTAGTTCAATATAATTTTAAATAAAGAAGTATATAAAACTATAATATTTGCGTGTTGTGAAGTATCCTTTCTTACTTTCACAAATAAAATTAATTCTGTAATGACTGCAGGCAAGAAGAAAAGACTGGCTTTCCTGGATCTCCTGCTTGAGGCAGCTGGCAATGGCGCAAACATGTCAGATGTGGACATTCGAGAAGAAGTCGATACTTTTATGTTTGAGGTAACGAAACAACTTTTTCTTGAATTTTATATACCACTTTTGTCTACACATTTTATATTTATTTTGACTTACGTGCTGCTTCTGCTATTGCAGGGACATGACACAACTTCTGCTGGTATTTGCTGGTCACTGTTTCTGCTCGGTTCCCATCCTGAAATACAGGTGAGTAGAGTTATATGTGCAGAAATAAGTAGAACAGTCTCTAAATATACAATACAATACAATATAATGTAATATAATTATACAGAGTACCGTGGTACTTTAAGGCCATGAATTGGTGAAAATAACGAAACGATCATTAATATATTGAAATTTTTAACTCTGAAAAATTAACTAATGTTTCAGTTTTCTAAATCTATGCTTATTTTGACCCTATGACAATTTAAGGGCCCTCAGGACAAATCTGAAGGGACCAGTGCGTGCGTGGAGCTGCAGCCCTTTAAACAGAAACTCAGATGTCATTCTGACAGACTTTGTTCTTCATTCTAATTAATTTTATTTTTCATTCAGTTCATATTTCCGATTGTTATGTATGAGAAAAATGTAAGTGGTAGACCTGTTTAGAAAAGAAGGATATCGATAATATACATCATATACATATTGTACTTTGATACTTGTTTTCTCGATTTTTCAATTTTAAACATTTTGTAACATTCAAAATGCTCTAATGAATGCAGTTTTCCTCCAATCTCAGTGAAATTTTGCACAGAAATCCATAAAAGCACGTGAAGTAAATTGACACGTGTATTTTCTTCTGCTATTGAAAATATTCAAATCACCATGTGTTGAGGATGTGATACTTACTTACTTTACTTACAAATGGCTTTTAAGGAACCCGAAGGTTCATTGCCGCCCTCACATAAACCCGCCAGCGGTCCCTATCCTGTGCAAGATTAATCCAGTCTCTATCATCATATCCCACCTCCCTCAAATCCATTTTAATATTATCCTCCCATCTACGTCTCGGCCTCTCTAAAGGCCTTTTTCCCTCCGGTCTCCCAACTAACACTCTATATGCATTTCTGGATTCGCCCATACGTGCTACATGCCCTGCCCATCTCAAACGTCTGGATTTAATGTTCCTAATTATGTCAGGTGAAGAATACAATGCGTGCAGTTCTGTGTTGTGTAACTTTCTCCATTCTCCTGTAACTTAGCCCCAAATATTTTCCTTAGCACCTTATTCTCAAACACCCTGAACCTATGTTCCTCTCTCAGAGTGAGAGTCCAAGTTTCACAACCATACAGAAGAACCGGTAATATAACTGTTTTATAAATTCTAACTTTCAGATTTTTGGACAGCAGACTGGATGATAAGAGCTTCTCAACCGAATAATAACATGCATTTCCCACATTTATTCTGCGTTTAATTTCCTCCCGAGTGTCATTTATATTTGTTACTGTTGCTCCAAGATATTTGAATTTTTCCACCTCTTCGAAGGATAAATCTCCAATTTTTATATTTCCATTTCGTACAATATTCTGGTCACGAGACATAATCATATACTTTGTCTTTTCGGGATTTACTTCCAAACCGATCGCTCTACTTGCTTCAAGTAAAATTTCCGTGTTTTCCCTAATCGTTTGTGTATTTTCTCCTAACATATTCACGTCATCCGCATAGACAAGAAGCTGATGTAACCCGTTCAATTCCAAACCCTGCCTGTTATCCTGAACTTTCCTAATGGCATATTCTAGGTTGAGGATGTGATAAGTTTTAAAAAATTGAAAAATCAACAACTAAAAGGGTACATATTTTTTTCTCAGAAAGTAATAAGAAAAAATATGAAAAGAATCTGTCATATTTTACATACATGTGTTAGGAATAAATTAAATATAACTTTAGAGAAAAATTATGTAAAATTTGAAAATTGGGACAAACAATTCAGTATTTATAAAAAAACAACAAAACTTAATTATAAGTAAACTAATAGGAATATTAAATTGAAAATTTGTGTATTGCATGATCACATTGTAAGAAGTATGTGGTAAGAGTTTCAGATTAATTGGTGTAAAAATGTAGACGTTAGAAATTTCACAGATCCATAGCCTTAAATTATTTAAAAATTTATTGGAATTCCCTCTTAAATATTAATTGATGAACCACTACGGTCGCTAAGTGTTAGAATGCTGGATTTACAAGCCAGGAAGCTGTGATAAATAATTAAATTTAAAAAATTTTATACTTGATTCTGGATTGACTATTTGTATGAAGGAAAACACACACATCCAAATTAATAAGCCTAGCTGCTCAAAACCACTAAACCAGTCCACAATGATGAAGAGAAAGAAAAAGAGAAAATATTAATTGTTACAAAAGAAGATAGTAATATTCCTTGCATTCATTTAATACCCTTACATACAAAAAAATCACTTCTGGATTATGGTACCCCCCCCCCATTTCCATTTCGTATAGGACTACATATGGAACAGGGTCTGATTCTGTATCTTCTTCCACAGGAAAAAGTCTACGAGGAACTGGATAACATCTTTCAAGGTTCAGACCGTTCTACGACAATGCGAGATCTCAACGAGATGAAGTACCTGGAACGATGCATCAAAGACGCTCTCAGACTCTATCCCAGCGTGCCGTTCATTGGAAGAGTTCTAAAAGAGGACACAAAAATAGGTGAGTTAGTAGTAGAAGATGGAAAGAATCTAGTAACATCCCATTGTTATGTCTGAACTTCAATTTTCTAACTGAAATGAGAAAATCTAAACCAAATATTCTGTATTATGAGAGCCAAAAGATATCCTGAGACATTTTTTATATTGACAATTTCAGAGTACCATTATACAGTTTTGAAATGTTCACATATCCAATCTATTTAGCTCAAATTGCACTTGTTTGCATTGTTGCCCACAGGAGATTACACGTTACCTGCTGGGTGTATGATCAATCTGCAGATCTACCACGTTCATCGGAACCCTGATCAATATCCTAATCCTGAAGCATTCGACCCTGACAACTTTTTACCCGAGAGAGTGGCAAAGAGGCATCCCTACGCATATGTCCCTTTCAGCGCTGGACCCAGAAACTGCATAGGTCAGAAATTCGCTCTGCTGGAGGAGAAGACTGTGATCTCGAGCGTTTTGAGGAACTTCAAGGTCGAGTCTGTTGAACAACGCAAAAATCTCAACCTCATGAACGAACTCATCCTGCGACCAGAGTCTGGCATCAGATTACGATTGTTACAGAGGACAACACCTGCTTGCTGAGGTCACTGACACAATGAAATCGAATGGGGAAAACCAAAGAAAATAACTGCAAAGAGGCGTGGACCTCACAACAAACGTTTAATTTCCATGTTATTAATGAAAAATCGTGGAAATACGAACAGACAGCTTTGCTAATTCTTCAATGAGTTCATAGCCGATGTGTGGTTTCGCTAGTTCTTACAGACAACCAAGAATTTTTTCAGCCAGAATGTATTGTAATGCTCCAATATAAAGTTCTCTCTCTAAAGTTGTTATATCTAAAACATGTGTTTGTAATATTTTTGATCTCGTAACTGCTACAAACATAATTACAGTTAAAGATACAGGAAAACTGTTGTGGCAAGGTGAATTCTTGCACTATTTTGATAAAGAAAATGTCCTACATTAAAAGATATCAGATACAAAATCGAAATGACTGTATAAATGTCTCCTGTGAATTATACTGCAGAGTCGTGTGGAAAGAATTTTACCTACTTCAGTTGCGATGAGACTGTATGATTTGTAAGAATGTGATAAGTTCCATACGGTTCTTTTCTTTCACCAGGATTCTATGAGCTACATTTAGAGGATGGACAATCCTGGAGGAAGATTTATCGCTATGTAAGATGTGAAGAAATGTTCAACTGTTTGTTATGCTCCTTTCAGTACAACTTCTTATGTTATTGACAATTTGAAACAGAAATTGTAAATATCAATATGAAAAGGACGTAATTTTATTTTTACTTTGTACTAATTGTAAGTATGAGATAAATGTTGTTCCTTTATTTATTCCATTTATTATACTGTAGATTTATCTCCCACTTTAGGTCTGAAACTAAAAAAAAATAGTGAAGTTAAATGTAATTTTAATGAATGTCAAAACAATGAGGTATACTGTATTTCTTCTTCTCTTCTGATATCTTTTCATCTTCTTCTTAGTACTGGTTAGATATAAAACATCTTTTATCTGCCGAAGACTATGCTACAGTGCTGTCTGGCAAGGCCGAGATCTTTGTCAGGGGTGGTATTAAGTCATGATGGAAAACTGATAGTATGAGAGCAGAGGAAAACATAAACTGTGCTAACACCATCTCAGAATACAAAAAGTTCCAAACTAATTTAATGGAATTTTAAACCAGGTCTTCAGTACAAAAATCCAAAAATCTAATTATGTACAAAATAAAATATTCTATGAATTTTGTTTCGTATTCTTCATAATTTTATCACTTACTTTTATGTTTTGGTAAAACAAGGTTACAATTTCACAAAATAACTTTGTTAAATGATTTCGTTAATTTGACATTTCATTTTATTGCATTTATCATGTATTTAAAACCTACTAAGTACCAAACTATTAATTATTAATCTCTAGGTTAATGAAATAGTCCATATGTGAGGAGTTATCGTCGATTATGGACAACATATACATTATGAGCAATTTACAATAATGACCGAAGTTCTTTATGAATAGAAATGCAGATGAATGAGAGTCCAGGACGGATAGTCTTCACAAGGAACAGTCATCATGACACAATGTCTGTCCATAACTGTGATAATATGTACTGTATATAAGAGTTGCATTTCTTCTGCTTCTGAATTATTATAATTATTACATGTATTATAATATTTATACTGTAATTTTTTACATGCAGTATGTGCAATAAATTACATGCTATCTATCACGAACTCAATTTCTTTTTCTCGTCTCAACTAAATATTGACTACCCTAATGGAAGAATTGAGAGAAAGAGTTTAACAGTTTTTTTTTTTTATTATTTTATGAAAATCTCAAGGCTCAAATTATACAAAGTGTTTCAGATCTGGTGTTACTAACTTTCAGGGATGATGGAGGAGGGCACATGTATCAATTTGAGATAAGGGACCCTGGTCTGGAAATGACCGAGTCGAAAGTTATAAGCAAAAATAGTTGTGTGGAAATGGAATAATTTTATTCTTCTGTACACCTTATTTATGTGTATTTATCTGCACATCTTACGCATACTGTATTCATCTGACGTCGTTCAGTGTGCTGTCTGAGGGGTTGAGACAGGAAACTACACTAAAGCAATGCAGATGGCGTAATGTGCAACGGACACGGTCGGTCCTGATATGCACGTCTGTAGACAGTAGTGTATATGTACAAGTTGCAGTGTCCAGTCGATCAGTCCTAGTGAAATGGAGGAGTACACGTGAGTGGAATATGCAGACCTAATTTTCGAATACGGATGAGCCAATGGGAACAGCAGACAAGCTCACAGATTGTATTGGGCCAAGTACCCAAGTAGGAGAGAGCCGGCCCACACCATCTTTCTACGAATGTTCCAAAGGTTAAAGGAAGGAGGGCACGTGGTTCCAAATTACAATTTCATTTCCACACAACTATTTTTGCTTATAACTTTCGACTCAGTCATTTCCGGACCAGGATTCCTTATCTCAAATTGATACATGTGCTCTTCCCCATCATCCCTGAAAGTTAGTAACATCAGCCCGGAACACCCTATATAAAACTCTAGCAGTTCCAAAACTGCTATACAAAGCGGATGGTAACTTCGGTGATAGATCATGAGGAGAGATTTGAAAAATCTATATAAGTTTTTTCTCTAACATTAATCGTTTTAGAGGAAATCGTTGTTTCTATGAAGTATTTGGCAACATCACGGCTACTGTAACAACTCTACCAAGCGCACTCTACACTTCTTACCTTCCCCTCTCCCTCTGCTGTACTCGGTCGATGAGGCGCGACAGTGCGCTGCGTTGCAAGATTCATTTTAACGATTTTCGCAATTATTCAATTTAAATTCATGGCTAAACGGCTTGATATGCAAAATGAGGTTCAGGAATTAACGGTTCAGATTAGTTTTACCTATCTGCTTGTATAGCAATCAGCCATTTCTCTTGGGTCATTACTAGGGCTAGGATTTTGATGAAAGTGCATCTTTTTTCTAGTAAGCCAGAAACATTGCTGCTTTAGTATTTATATGTTATGTGATAAACTGAGTGTTTTAAGACACATTTGTTAGGGCATTTTTTTTTGCATTTTTTTGCCTGTTTCAACTCATAAGAACATCTTTTGTTTTATTTGGACTTTTTTTTAGGCATTTTCATTTAATTTTGGCCATAAATCCCCATTATTAATATAAAATAATATTTATTTCCTATGATATTTTGTCTACATATTTTGTCCATTAATACCCACTTTTTTACTTCGTTATTTCACGACGCTGTATCAACTACGAGGTTATTTAGCGTCGATGGAATTTGTGATAGCGATATATTTGGCGAGATGAGGCCGAGGTTTCGCTATAGATTACCTGGCATTTGTCTTACGGTTGGGAAAAACCCAACCAGGCAATCAGTCCAAGAGGGAATCGCACCCTCGACCGAGCGCAACTTCGGATAGGCAGGCAAGCGCCTTAACCGACCAAGCTATGCTGGTGGCTAATACCTATTATTTTGTATAATATTTTAATCGTTTTTCTTCACCAATATTGCCATTTTAACGTAGTACACTCCAACCACCCTTTCAATATAGGCAGACTCCTCTATACCTGCTAATTCCGGATAAGAGTGGCCTTGTGGTGGACTACATGGATACTACATCAGGTAAAGTAATTAACGAAAGTGTACCACTTATAAAAAAATATGTTAAATTAATTAAACTTAAATGTTGGTACTAGAATTTAATTTAATTTAATTTAATTACTAGTCTAAATATGAAGTAGTACAATAGTAATATGCGTTACAAGAGTGGTATGTTGAAGTTTTCATGTTCGAGGAAAAGTTTGAAAAAGCTAAACGTAGTTGAGCTTTTTAATTTCCGAGAATTGAAAGAAAACATACCGCTCGTGTATCGTACATTATTTTGTGCGAAGATCGTTTATTACATACCTGAAAGAGGAATTTCTAATTAGTTGCAATGAAATCTCCATCTTGGTTTCTGTTCAATGACGGCAATTTTGGAAAACAAAAATATCTATCTTCAACATTGTTGGTTTAAAATGTTTTCTGTGTTTACTATACTCCAGCAGGCCGTGATATACGTCAGTCTTTTTTCCCCCCAGTCTATAAATGCGAACTTAAAACAAACGGCTTCCTTAATGTTACATGCATCACGAAATGCAGTAACTTTAGTGGAGTTATAGAGTTTACTTAATTTTTGCAAATATTTAAAAACAATAATTAACAGTGCAATTTAGGTGAAATTGCAGTGGTAAGTTTCCACTTTGTAATTATTACTATATTGAACGTCTCTAAAAATAATATGTTAAGAGCCTAAAGCAGTAAAATGAATATGTCACTTAAG